>NC_056523.1:86248851-86251121 GCF_019175285.1 Sceloporus undulatus | reverse complement strand
TGGAATTACTTTTTGGGGAGGGATTTGGGCATTTTTGATAATAATAATAATAATAATAATAATAATAATAATAATAATAATAATAATAATAATAATAATAATAATTTATTTATATCCTGTCTCTCTACAAAATGCAATCAGGGTGGCTTACAAAGATGAAAAAATATACAACCCGAACCCTCAATCCCTGCCCTTAAAATACAATTAAACAATGTAAGAATTAAAACATACTTAAAAACAATACAATAAACAGTAGATCATACTGTGTTGAGGTCAGAGTTCAGCAATTAGATTTTCCTTCTGGTGGCCGGGGAACTATTCAGGGAAGGCCTGCCAGAAGAGATCTGTCTTTATAGCTTTTTAAAAGCTGTTTAGGGTAGTAATATGATGGATCTCGTCCGGCAGGCCATTCCACGATCTGGTTGCAATAGATGAGAAGGTCCTCTGGGAGGTTGTGGACAGCCTTGTTTTATCAGGCTGTAACAAATTCCTCCCCAATTGTTGACCTGAGTTTATCATAGCAAAAGTACCTGGCTAAGTGTGCAGGGAGGATTATATGGTCCACAGTGTGTCCTGTAGCATGGGTGGCACCAGATATTACTTGAAACAGCCTCATGGTTGTCATGGTGGACATGAAGTCCTGAGCTGCTCCTGACAAAGAAGTCTCTGCTCCTGCATGGATGTTGGAGTCCCCCAGTACAACAAGGCAAGGGGACCCCAACACCACTACTGAGACCAACTCAGTCAGTTCAAGAAGGGAGACTGTAGAGCAGCATATGCTTAGCTTCTGATATCAGATGTCGGATGTGTTCATGGAGGTATTCTAATATGTAATGTGTGCTTTTAAAGTAAGTAAAAACGTCTTTAAAAAGTTAAATAATTAATGATGAAATAAGGAAGAGAGAAGAATGGGCATTGATTTAACAATACCTGCCTTCTTGTGGCTATACTTTTATATCAATATCTAGCTCTCTATACATTATTTATTTATTTATTTATTTGAAGTATTTCTGTCTCATTCTTCATTACATTTCAGAGACACAAAGAAGCCACTGTATAATAATAATAATAATAACAACAACAACAACAACCAACAACACACAACCCATTAAACAGTTGCAGTAAAAATAAATCAAAAGCATAAAAACATCTGAACAGTCCCTCTCCAACCAAACCAACATTGCCCTCGATAAATAACGAGGTTTAAAAGTCAGCACCAGTCAATCTGGCATAGAAGACAGCATGCCCCCAACACCCTTCCCAATTATGTTCTTAAAACATCCAGATGTTTGCTAAATCTGATGCTCACCCTTTCCTGTAGTTTCAAGAATAGGTAATTCCTTATGTTACAGCCTCTCCCTGTTCTAGTAGGGAAGCAAGCTGCTCATGTTTTTCATACCATCTGCTGTCACACTTCAAAAGTAATGCAGTTTGACACTCTGTTATGGCTCCAGCCTATGGACTCCTGAGATTTGTAGTTTGTTGTGGCACCAGAGCTCTGTGACAGAGAAGGCTAAATATGTCACAAAACTACAAATCCCAGAATTCCATAGCATTGAGCTAAAGTGGCAGTTAAAGTGGTGTCAAATTGCATTGATTCTGAGGTGTAGATGCAGCCAATGTTATCTTCTTCTATGCCCTTTGAGAACATTATTCTTTGCTTCAGATCACTGCCTGATTGGTTCCCTGGGGAATTAAAGCATGAAATCACAGACTGAGCAGTACTGGACATTCTCACCCTCTTCATTTCTTTAATGCACCCATACTTCAGTTAACAAAGTTAACAAAGAAGCTCTCTTTTAAAAAGTCTTTTTACAACCCAGCATCAATTTTTTCCTCCCTATCCTTTGCTAGCTGGAAATTAATAATAATAAATAATAAAACTTTTATTTATATACCGCCCTTCCTGAGATCAGGGCGGTTTACAACATAAAACAAGCAAATAACGATTTAAAAACAGTAACATCATCACTATCAAATATAAAAACAAGACAAGACAAAGCCCCCGTTAGCCAATCCTCTTGCAGGATACAAGGAATACAAGGAGGCCTGCTAGGACTATGATTGAGGGAATGCAATCTTAAACAGAAAGGTTTTAGCATCCTTTCTAAACTGAGCCAGGGAGGCGGCCGAGCGGAGCTCTGAGGGCAGCGTGTTCCAAAGGGCCGGGGCAGCGATAGAGAAAGACTTCCTCGTGGTAGAGGTAAGCCTGGCCCCTGGCACCCTAAGGAGTTGCTGCCCAGATGTTCTGAGGGTGCGGGACGGAATGT
>NC_056523.1:86218579-86248751 GCF_019175285.1 Sceloporus undulatus | reverse complement strand
CACTATCAAATATAAAAACAAGACAAGACAAAGCCCCCGTTAGCCAATCCTCTTGCAGGATACAAGGAATACAAGGAGGCCTGCTAGGACTATGATTGAGGGAATGCAATCTTAAACAGAAAGGTTTTAGCATCCTTTCTAAACTGAGCCAGGGAGGCGGCCGAGCGGAGCTCTGAGGGCAGCGTGTTCCAAAGGGCCGGGGCAGCGATAGAGAAAGACTTCCTCGTGGTAGAGGTAAGCCTGGCCCCTGGCACCCTAAGTAGTAGTATTAGCATTGGGAGGATAGTGAGGGAGGGTTGGAGAAACAGAGACTTTCAGCCATGTGTCTGCAGTAAATAATGCAATAAAGCAAATGGGATTCTGTTTCAGCCATGGGTGCCTGCCTGCAACATGGAAGGCAAGCTGCAGCTGTCTCCAGAATGCCTAACTGAGCATATATGACAGCAAAGCAGAGAGAAAAGGGGAAACCAGATAAGCAGCCCCCTCCCTCATAAGCTACTTAAGCATTTTAAAACATAAGCATAGATCTAGAAAATTTGCCACCAGAATGGGAATCTCAAAAAAATATCCTAGCATACATTTTAGAAGTCTTTAAGTAATCTCTAGAAGGTCCAAAGTGCTTTTGTTTATTGAGATAAGCCTTACCTTCATTGTTTCATTTCATACATACATATTGTTAGTTTTGGATACTGAGGCCCGTTACAAACAGGCAGGAAAGTACGTGCTCAGCACGTACTAGGGTTAGAAAGGGGTGCCTCTTCCACACGGCTGCCGCAATCTTGACGTAGCGGATGCACTGCGTCCGCACGTAGCACCCCAGAAATGACGCCGTGAGTGCGCGCTTCGGCATTTGCAGCATCTCTTCCGGGGCGCAGGAAGGAGTGCGATTTTCGCACTCCTTCTTTGCAGCATCCGGGAACCGCGCCGTTTGGCTGCTGCGGTTCCCAGATGCTGCAACCGGCGGCGGCAGCAGACCGCCGCTTTTCGGCGGTCTGTAACCTGCCAAAGTTTGCCGAAACATGTTGAGCTGCCTGCCTGCCTGCCTGCCTACCTGCCTTTTTATTTCTAAATGAGCATTTATTTACCGTATCTGATCTTGATATTTTCAGGAGTAAAACAATCTGTTTTGGGGCTAAGGAATGGCAGGCTTCCAATAACTGGAGCAAATAATCCCCAAATTATTAGGTTGTTGGCCTTGCACCCAATTTGAACTGTAGAAATTATTGTCTGCTTATTAGATCCCATCTGCCCTTTCAAGGAGCAAACACAATAATCACAATTTCATCTAGGACTATCAGGATCATTTGGCCCTTTCTCTAATTGCTATTTGAGGCCTGGAATAATAATAACATTCACTTAATTATATTGTGGGCTGTGTGTTCAGAATCATTAATGAAGGAATTGGGAAGGGTCTAATTTGTTCATGACAAAGGACAGATTTCTTAATTTCATAATTACAAGTATAGTGTGGTAGTGGGAAAACAAAAATCACAACATTTGTAGCAATAGCAAGTACATTTCTATACTGTTTATCTGTGCACTTAAGCACTCCCTAAGCGGTTTACAATGTGTAAGTAATTGCTTCCAATAAGCAGCACTTTCCCAAGCAACCTTGGAAGGATGCCAGGGTGAATCAACCCTGGAGCCTCTGGCTGGTATTGAACTCAAAACCTTGTGAGTGTGAGTGAGTGGCTACAGTACATGCATTTAACCACTGTGCCACCAGGGTACAGATATGGACTCTGCTTTCCTCCCATGAAGATACATGCACACACACACAAGTAACCTGTTTCTTGCAACCGTCCAGAACTTGGAGAAAGTTACTTTTTTGGACCACAACTCCTGATACTGAATTGTCATGATCACAGTGTCTGGGAATTCTAGGCACTATAATCCAAAACAAAACAAAACAAAACAAAAGAACAAAAAAAAAAGTAATGTTTCCAAGTTGTGGCAAACAGCCACTTATACTGAAACTTTGTCTAAAATTTTACTTTGAGATGCTATAGGGCTAAAGTCAGTTGTATCCTCCAAAAGGCTACAGCAGATCTCAAAGAAGAAGACGGCATCTATATACGCTACCGTACTGATGGTAGCCTGTTTAACTTAAGCCGCCTGAGGGCCCGCACTAAGACTCTAAACTATATAGTCCGTGAGCTGCTTTTTACTGATGATGCTGCCCTCGTTGCCCATACAGAAGCAGCTCTGCAGCGCCTAACATCTTGTTTTGCAACAGCTGCAGAGCTCTTTGGACTGGAAGTCAGTCTGAAGAAAATGGAATTTTTCTACCAGCCTCAGGAAGAACACTACCATCCCCACATCACTGTAGGCACATCTGTGCTTAAGTCCGTCCAGCAGTTCACCTACTTGTGAAGCATCATCTCCTCAGATGCCAAGATTGATAAAGAGATTGATCACAGACTGGCAAAGGCATATAGTGCGTTCGGAAGGCTTCACAGAAGAGTCTGGAGTAACAAACACTTGAGGCGAAGCACAGAAATCAGTGTGTATAGAGCCATTGTACTGTCTATTCTCCTCTTTGGGTCTGAAACATGGGTCACCTATCGCCAACACCTACGACTCCTTGAACGCTTTCATCAGCACTGTTTACGCACAATTCTAAATATACACTGGACTGACTATGTGACGAATGTTGCTGTTCTTGAGCAAGCAGGGATCACCAGCATTGAGGCCATGCTATTGAGGACACAGCTGTGCTGGGCAGGACACGTTTCTAGGATGAAGGACCATTGCCTCCCCAAAATAGTATTCTATGGTGAACTCGCCACGGTTCAGCGTAAGAGGGGCGCCCCAAAGAAGAGATACAAGGATTCCCTGAAACAACATCTCAGGCTTGGCCAAATTGATCACCAACAATGGTCTGCCCTGGCCTTGCATCGGGAGGCATGGAGATGCACTATCCACAATGCTGCAGCCTTTTTCGAAAACTCACACCGAATGAGTCTCGAAGAGAAATGACAATGCAGAAAGAACCACAACTCGGAAACATCACCCAAGGAGACTTTCTGCTGTGCTTTCTGCAACCAGACCTGTTTGTCCCGGATTGGCCTTTTTAGTCACCAACGCGCTTGTACAAAGTGCGGGATGAGTCCTTCCTGAATCTTTGTTCGCGAAGCAAAGCCAGAGAGAGAGAGAGAGAGAGGAAATTCAGTTGTTAGCCTTAAGTATGGTAGACACATTGATTCAATGAGACTTACATTATTATTATTTTTTAACTTCAAAAGCCCCGATTCAGTGGATAGATACTTGTTAGGAGTATTGGCTGGCATCTTGTTTAGCAGTTATTATATTGTAAGCGGGACTTACAATATAACTGCTGAGGATTCATGTGCATCAACATTAAGTCTGTTTGTTGTTATTTTTAACTGCCCTCAAGTCGATCTCAACTCATGGTGACCCTGTGGATGAGACATCGCCAAGACTCCCTTTCCTCCACTGATCCGTTTAGCTCCTGTAAACTCATACCTGTGTTCTCCTTAATAGAGTCCAGCCATCTAGCATGTGGTCTTTCTTTTTTTCTACTTCCCTCCACCTTTCCACCTTTCCTATCATTATTGTCTTTTCTATTCAGTCTTCCCTTCTCATGATCTGACTGAAGTATGACAGCCTCATTTTTGTTATCTAGGCTTCCAGGAAGATCTCTCGCTTGGTGTGCTATAGAACCCATTTGTTTATCATCTTGGCTATCCACAGGATTTTCAGCACCCTTCTCCAGCAGCACATCTCAAATGCATTTATTTTCTTCCTGTCTGCTTTCTTCATTGTCCAGCTCTCACATCCATACATGGTAATAGGAAATACAATGGCTTGTATGAGTCTAACTTTTGTTCTCAGTTGTACATCTTTGCATTTTAGAATCTTTTCTAGTTCTTTCATAGCTGCTCTGCCCATTCTTAATCATCCTCTCATTTCATGGCTGCAGTCCCCATCTCTATCAATATTTGATCCCAGGTATGAGAATTCTTTTACTACTTTTATTTCTTCATTGTCTAGGTTGAATTTGTCAAAATGCTCTGTTGTCATTATTTTTGTTTTCTTTATGTTCAACAATAGACCTGCATTTGCACTTTTTTCCTTGATCTTTCTTAGTAGTTGCTCCAGATCTGGGAGGTTTTCTGCTAGTATTATGATATCATCTGCGTATCTTAGATTGTTGAAATTTCTTCCTCCTATTTGCATTCCTCCTTCTTTGTCCAAGCCTGTTTTCATTACAATATGTTCTGCATATACGTTGAACAGGTAGGGTGGTAAGATGCAGCCTTGTCTGACTTCTTTGCCAACTGGGAACCATTCCATTTCTCCATGTTCAGTAGCCTCTTGTCCTGAGTACAGATTCCTCATCTGGACTATCAGATGTGTTGGGACTCCCATGTCTTTAAGGACATTCCATAGCCTAATGGTAGCAGTAGTAAATAATAAGCCATTTTGTAGTCCTGAATGTAGTATGTCTTAGTGCCCATTTATTACTTCCCTGTTGTTTGCAAAATTAGACTTTAGCTGCTGATGGATCTTTGCCTTAGCATATTGGGACTTTTCATAAAAAGAGAAAATAGTACATGGGAAATACAAGTTCAGTGAAAGAAACAAAAAATGGAATTCTTTATTCTATATTCCTCATTAAGTGGCAAGCCCTCCAAGATGCTCTGTCAACATCAGCACTATTTTAAATGAAGTTGCTAATTCTCCAATTCAAGAAAGTTTTAAATGCTTGCTTCAAAAGGTCTACCCATAAATCTGACAAATGCAATCAATTTCATTGTCCTTGTGAATCTGGAAACTGTTCAGCCTCTGTAGACTGATTCACAAACAGTGGCATAAAGTAGAGTAGCATGAATCAGTGCTGAATTGGTAGATTCTCCCCAAAAAAGTGTTAAAGAGGAAAGACATTTGTAGGTCTGAACAGAGGAGTGGCATAGAAAAGCAACAAAGAATAGACCCAACTTGGTTGGAAAACAGCAAAAACAACATTACTTTCTTTCCCACTTCTCCCCATGGATTAAGGCAGGGAACAGCAACAATTAACGGGCAAACAACATCAGTTAAAGCACATATCAGTTTAAGAGGACAAATCAGATGTACACATATTAAAACAAACCACATTTAAAATTCACCATTTAAAAATCATCTAGATATTGCCAGAAGAGATTAGTCTTCAATGCTGTTTTGAATTCAGCAAGTGTATTCAGCTGTCAAATAAATGCAATTTTCTTATTTACAGCTTTTTTAGGTTTGGCCTGACTTAGATCATAAATAAGGCATCAAATAGCCTGGCAGCTGTCTGATGAGCACCCAGCCTGCCTTCTGAGGTCTAACCCAAGAGCTGCCAATTTAGAATCCATGTCAGTTCATGCCCCTGTGTGGTTTCTTTACTACCAGGGAGTGAGATAGTCCTTCAGCCTCTTGAGCTGAGACTAACACTTTTAGGCTCATCCTTAAAGTCCTTTAAAGAGACTCTGGAAGAGGATGCCTGCTATATCTGGAGGCCTCATCTCTCCTGAAACTGGATTCCAGATCTAGATACACATCCTTGCCATCTAATAAAGGTGTGACAAAGCAAATATAGATCTGCAGGAAACAAGCAGAGAGAAGATCAAAGATGGTCTGTTGCTTTTTAAATAGATGCACACAGCTTATATAATAACAAATAATCACACTGTTCATTTTAAAATTACAAAACAGTCATATATACAGAATGAAATTCAGTATAACGTATACTCATTTCAGTTTGATCTTCCCAACTAAAACTGGAATATTTCTCTACCACCCAAAAATCATAATATTTTGAATATATAATAATATTTAAGCTAATTAAGGAGGCAAGAAAAACAACATTTCTAAAGTAATTTTTATTCTGGGCTGTTGCTAAATTTAGAGAATGTTTCTGCGGCAATTTCAGTTCATTTGCAGATTGTCTGAACCTGTTTCCCAAAGTGCATTTAATTTTCTCCCCACAGATTCTTTGAGAAAAGCAAATGCAACATTTATGTACAATTACTAGATGAAAAATATTTTAAGAGATTTTATTTTTCAGGCATTAAAAAGTGTCTGTCATCCCCCCCCCTTCAAATAACTTGAAAAGAAGGAAGAATGGCAGAAAAAGAACACCTCCTCCATCATCACCGTTCCATGCTCCTGCATTTCCCCTCTACATTTCTCCTCATGCATCTCTCCTCATTTCAATACTTATCTTTAAAAGAAAGAAAATCCACAGGGGTGATTTCAGTGACTGAGCAAGAACTTTTCAATTAAAAGTGTCCAGTGGCTAGGACTGCAGGGACAAAAAAAAAAAAATTCAAACAGCTAAAAGAAAGAGACATCTGTGAACATCACAGAAATTCACAGCTGGGCAAACAGAATGAATATTTCTACATGTGGTTCGATCATTTATCTTCTCCCTTTTAAATCCTCCAGATTTTTTTGTGTGCTGAAAAGCTTTATCAAGCAGGGTAGATCTATTTACAATTCTTCTTTCCTTGGGGTTAGGATATAGGGCAGTGCTATCTAATAGAAATACAAAAATATGATTCTTCCTCGTATTTTCATTGCACTCATGGTTTTCGTTAGCGTAGAAAAGCTAAGGATTTCTCAAACAGGAGCTGTAACAGCTGATTCAAAACTGAAACAAAAGTAACATCTCTCTGCTAGGCAGCAGAAGGTATGAGTCCAAAAACAAGCATCCTTCAGGGACTGTTAGGCTAGAGGATCTGAATTATTCCAACAGCACTGCTTTGAACTCATGTTCAAAATACAAACTAACAACAGTGCATCTGGGAAAGTATATATAAACAAACAAATACTACTAGATCCCCAGTTTTTGCGTTGTTTTTTGTTTTCTTCCTTTTCTTTGACATGATCAAGAAGGACCCAGCTTAAATAACTGACTTGCAAGCCAGATGTTGGATTCTATAACTGGACTAGTGGGATAGCATAAAAACCTCTTGAATGGGACAACTCAGATGAATTTCCAGCCATTAAGGTAAAGAGCAGCACACCAGCCTGGGTCAGTGCAGGAATGGATGTCTGAAGAGCTACCCCTCTCTCAGGCCAAGACAACTTGTTACTAACAGCTCTGCTCAGGTCTTGCAGGCTCAGGGCAGTGGCTTCCTTGTTCGAATCTACAGCCTTCCAATTTACAAGCATTATTGTCTTTTCTAATAATTCATTTTATCTTATGACACATCCAAGGTATATTACCTTCAGTTTAGTGACTGTGGCTTCTATGGAGAGTTCAAGCTCAGTTTTCTCCCAAGCCCATTTCCTTGGGTCTGTAGCAATCTCCTTCAGCACCACATTTCAAATAAGTTTATTTTCTTCCTGTCAGGTTACTTCACTATTCAGCTTTCAAAACTCTACATAGAAATCAGAAATATTAATGGCATAGATGATCCTGACTGGCATTTATTATTATAGCTATACTCTTGAGGGTCCTATCTAGTTCCTTCATAGTTGTCCTTCCAAGTCCCAGTCTTCTGATTTCTTGACTATAGTCTCCATTTGGATTAATGACTGAGCCCAGGTATAGAAAACCTTTAAATCTTTGAATATCTTCATCATCCTTTAAAGTTATGTAAATAACTTTTCCTCTTAATATTAATTTGTAACTTGCTTTTCACTTTCTTTCTTGGCTTTCACCAATAGTTATTCCAAGTCTTTGCTAGTGTTGTAAAGCATATGATTCTCAAAATACTGTTTAGCATTCCATATCATAAACTTGTGTCTTTATATACTCCTGTGACCCTCTGTGTTCTTCTCATTAGGGTAAAGCTTCCATTTTTCTTGACATTGCATATTAACTGTGCTGGTGAGTTCTTAGGCTTAGTGGTATCTTTTCTAACCTGTGGTATACAAAGTAGTGAGCCATGCCATTAATGTTTCTGATTTCAATGTAGAGTTGTGAAATCTGGATAGTGAAGAAAGCTATCAGGAAGAAAATACCACTACATATTTGAAATGTGGTGCTGAAGGAGACTTCTACAGACCCAAGGAAATTCAGTACCCCTCTGGTGTTCAGAAAGCATCTGAGCCTCTTGAAGTATTCATTTACCTGTCTTTTTACCAGTCTCCTGTGTGAAATCTTTCTCATGCCTCTTATTTTTGTTCCTCATGCACCCCATCTATGATAAGTTTTTTCCTCTCACATTCTCTGCATTTCCTATGGCTTCAGTTTTGCCTCTGTCTCTCACTTTAATTTGGTTTTCTTCCATTTCATACTCTTTTCTTACTGATAAGCTATGTCATTTTTTCAGGTCCCACCTGAGTCTTGCTAATTATTAAATAATCTTGCTGTTTAAATGCTACCAGCTCCTTTTCTTTTCTGACTTCCTAAAGAGAGAGAGAGAGAGAGAGAGAGAGAAGCTATTAGCTAAAAATATATCATCCTTCAGCTTTGAACTTGAAACCCATGTACTAAGCATTTTATACAGTTTTTAATAAATGAGGAATGAATAAAGAAGTACCAAAGAAATGAGAGTGGTCTTCTGAGAATGTGGCTATCAAGATATTATGGCTGCTTTCTAATTCAGTTGGTTAATGATAGTTCCTTCCCAAAGTGATCCTAGAATCCAGCAGACATTTTAAGAAGTGGTACAGCACTTGAATATTAGAAGACTGCTGAAAGAATTAAGTGGGATGAATGAAAACGTAACAAAGCTTTCACACTTGAGGGCTTAGTCACAGATGTTGATTAGGACTGTACTTCCAGATTCCTGATAGATTCAAACTTTTTAGAGACATGTTTCAATTAAAAATAGTTACTTATTAATGGTTTCACAGTAAGAATTAAGAACACACAATTGGGTAAGAGTATTTCAGAGCTTGGAAAACATTCATTTAAAACAAACAAACCTTACAACTCCCAGAATCCCACAGAAAGACTAGTCATTGGCCATTTCCATATAACAGGTATTTGGGAATTGTATTAAAACAGTAACTTCCCCAAGCTTTGGAGTATTTGTTAATCTAACCCAATGTTTATTGTTTTGTCTACCACAAGCACAGGAATCATTCCCATTACTCTCTAACTTTTCCTTTCAACTGAAAATGCCCTCTAAAGCCCCCCTTTTTATCTTCATGGCATCATTTCTAGGAAGGAATGGGGTACAGGGGATCCATTAAGATTCTTTCAGATCTTTCAGTGGGTGCAAGTCCCAATGCAGGGACCCAAATCATGCTATGTTCAAGGATGCCTCTTAACTATTACTTATGGCTCTGAAAAAGAAGCTTCAGTGTACATCCTGCTTTAGGTGGGGACATAAGGAAAAGTCAGATCTTTGTGCTGGAGAAATCTAATTTTAGAGAAGATAGGTGCATTACTAGTCAGACATGGTGAGTCTGCCTGTGTTTTATCCAAGGTGCTGAAACATATCCCCCAAATAGGGGTTTTGCAACACATTGGTTAGTTCAGAGTAATCTTGTGAGTGATTTGTTTCTGGTTATTCCCTGCTTATTCCCTGGATAATGATGTTTTAATTGTGATGTGTATGAAAATCTCAATCATGATAATGCACTTTTCACAAGATAATTACTGTTCAAACCCCCGATTTCCCCCCATGTGACAAAGTCCTAACCTACAGAATGGATTCAATCTGATATGAGAGCCACCAGCGGCCACTGGTTGGATGACAAAAGTGTGGTGAGCTGTGCTTTTAATTCACAGATCAGAGCAACTGTGAATCTGTAACTTCAAATTCCACCTGTATGAAGTGCCAGATATTTTACATCTTTAGATTTTGGACTAGAATAGGTATGATTTAAATTATATTTCTCCCCCATTATAATCATCCTCAAAAAAGGTTCCATACAAGGGCAATCTCAGTAGACTGATATGGTTTGCTTGATAAGAGACTTGTAACCCCATCCCATTCTTTCCACTTGTTGCAATTCTGTTCCCAGAAATAAATGCATGATATGCTACTTTCTTGTATTTTATTGTGTCAGAATTTAAATGCATATATTTGCTCTCTCATTGCCTCTTTCCTTCTGTCTCTGGGCCCTCTGAGAGATTAAAAGAAGTTGCTCCTGACCTTTTCACTTGTACTGTGTTTTAGCTCACCAGCTGATTCTTTTCTCTCCTTTTTACAACCTCAGTAATCTCAGGGGAGAAACGGATGGAATGCAGAAGGTAGAAAGAAACAGGTGAACTAGATGGAGCATAGGCCTCCTGAGAGGAATTCAGACAACTTCAGAACACTTGATGGGTCTGCTCAGACACTACTTGGAAGTAGCTGTCAAAACGCCAGCTTTATTTTTCATAAACTCCCTGTTTGTTGCTTATTAATAGCTTGAAGCGATGAAATTCTGATGACTCGTTTTCACACTACTCAGGTGCTTTGTAAAAATAAAATAATAAAATGTTTCATAATTTGCCTTCCTGAGGCAAATTTCTCTTCCCAGTACAGGTTACGGAAGAACCTTTTGATGATGAACCCATAATTTTAGATAGTGGAGGAGGCACTCAAATTGCTTGGAAGAAAGAAATCACCATGAACAGATAACATACCAATAGATCTGTTTCAAGATACAGAATGAGAATCCATCCAAATTCTAATACAAATCTGCCAACAAATGTGTAAAACAAAACAATGGTCCGCAGTCAGGAAACACTCTATATAGATTCTATTCCCAAGGAAAAAAAGACAGTAGTAACTATTGGACCAATTAATTAATCTCCCATGTGATATTCAAGAGTAAGAAGCACCTGATGTCCAACCTGAACTGAGACCAAGAAGAAGCACTAGAGATTATATTGCAAAGATACATTAGCTAATGGCACAAACTAAAGAATTTCAGAAGAAAATCAATCTGTTTTTATAGATCATGGGCAATGTCTTTGATTACATAGGTACTGAAAAACTATGGATTGTTCTAAAACAATGGTTCCCAAACTTTGATCCTACAGATATTTTGGACTTCAGCTCCTAGAACTTTTGGCTGTTGACCAAATTGGATGGGCCTTCTGGAAGCTGAATTCCAAAACACCTGGTGGACTAAAGTGTAGGAATCACTGCTTTAAAAGTGTGCCACATCTTTTGATTGTTTGTACTCTGGACAAGAGGCCACTGTTAGGCACAATATGGAGAAACAGAATGCTATCTATTTGAAAAAGGGATCAGACATGAGTGTACTGTATCTTATCAAACAACTTATTTGCAAAGGAAAGTGGGAGTACATTCAGAGAAACGAGGTGTGAAAACTGGAGAACAAATATTAAAAATTTAAGATATGCAGATGATACCATGTTGTTGTTGTTGTTGTTGTTGTTGTTGTTGTTGTGTGACTTAAAACATTTCTGACTTATGGCAACCCTATGGTGAACCTATCATGATACTTTCTTGGCAAGATTTATTCAAAGGGTGGGCCTGCTTTTGCCTTCCTCTGAGGCTCCGAGAGTCTGACTCTCCCAAGTCACACAGTGGGTTTCCATGGCTGAGTGGGGATTTGAATCTTGGTTTCTAGAGTTGTACTGCAGTGCTCTAAGCACTATACCACACTCTTTGATACCATATTACAAGCAGAACCCGCCGCCCCCCACCAAAACCTTGGAAGAACTGTTGAGGAAAGTCAAGGAAGAAGTTGTAAAGGCAGGTTTACCACTGAATACTAAGAAAATAAAGATGATGACCACAGATTAAGATAGCAACAAAGGCCGGTTACAGACCGGCGTTTTAGTGCGTGACGAGCACGCACTAGGGTTACAAAAGGGTGGTGCTTCCGCACTGCCCTAACCTAGTGTGTGTCGTCATGCACTAAACGGCAGTGGCCCTTCCATATGGCCGCCGCCGTGAGGACGTCACGGCCGTGCCGCCTCTAGACGGGGCGGCGCGGATGTCACGTCCTCAATCCACGGCGGGGCGACTAGGGCGCCCTTTGCGGACCCGGAAGGAGCTCCTTTCGGAGCTCCTTCCTGGCCGCGGCGGCGCTTTGCTTCGCTGGGCGCAGCCTCAGACGGCTGCACCCAGCGAAAGCCAGGGAGAAGGGCCACGCGCCCCTTTCTCCCCCTCCCCGCCCATCACGGGGTGTCCTTGGGGCTTGAAGCCCCAAGGCACCCCTTTCAGGCTGCGTTGAAGTGCGTTTTGCTGCTTCCCTCAGAAGCGGTGGATTGGGGCCTCAGTGGCTGCCGGTGTAGCCGCTGAAGCCCTGATACTCTGGGGAAAGGGGCGGGTTCAGACCGCCCCAAATGGGCGGTCTATAACCCGCCAAAGTTTAAAAATTTGGTAATCTTGTCCAAGAATTAATCAAAATTGTCCAAAAATCAAAGAAACGTGTAAGTCCAGCTATAAAGACACTAGAGAAGGAGTGTAAAAAATATCAAAGTCAGAACCATCCAGCCCATAATATTTACAATATCTATGCATGACTGTGAAAGCTAGTCAGTGAAAAAAGTTCACAAGAAGGTTATGGATTTAGCTGGAATGGAGTACTGAAAGAGAGTTCCACAGACATCATGAACTACTAAAAAGACAAATAAACAAGTCTGAAAGCAAATTAAACCTGAACTTTTCCCAAAGATGGCTGAGTAAACAGACAGGGAAAACTGGATCAATCCTGGGTTTTTCCCAAATTCCTTGGAAACCTCACTGCGTACATGGCATACTCTTAAAGTGGGCCAAACACCATGGGCAGTCCACACCACACAGTGTCAAGCCACACCTCTTAGGTTTTTCCCCCTGTCTCTCCACCATGCAAGCGTACCATTACATGAACACACCACCTGAGACTAGAATTACCTCCCTCTACTTGCACAGCTGCCATCCCATTGGACAGCCCACGTGACTGGCCACACAGTCACACAAGCAATACACCACCTATTCAGTGCATTGCTGTGCCCAGTGGCACATTGGCAAAGCACATGGAAGCCCCAATGCAAGCCACCTTTCCCCCCTTCATCCCATGCCCTCCTGTTGTACTGTTGGGGTTGTGTATGTTTAAATTACATCCCTTGCATTATTGGCAACCTGCCACATTTGTTACACTTTCACATCATGAGATATGTGAAAGCTCAATGGTGTGATAGGTGGATGGTGCATGTGGCCACTCATGTGCCTGTATGCTTGAAGGAAAAAGAGAGGATCATATGGAGGTACAAGGAAGTTGAGATATGAAGCTATGTGGAGTCGTGCCATCATGCTTTAGATTAGAATGACACGCTTCCTCTGTGGAAGAGCAAGTTATCTAGCCATGTGAGATGCACCACAAGTTGTGGTGGCTGCAACTTATTAATGTTATTTTTGAGGCCTGTTACTGAATTTAATCAAATAGCTGATACAGGTTAAGTAGATGGCATGCTAGCATGCCACAAAACTGTGAAAGCAAATACCTGCTGTTTCTCGTTTTACTATAGGCATCCCCCCCCCCATGGAAATGTCTAAGCTGTGCTTGCAGAATGAGGCCAAGTTGCTCTGGGGAGGATATGCTGTGGTTCTGATAGAAAAGTAACACAGAGCCTTCTGAAAGGGATGAATCATCTTTGTTTGTTATATTCCTGCTAAGTAGAACCACTTCTTAGTTTTTCACCAGCAGCTTTAAAAGCACAGATTTAAGTTCCATTAAATAGCACAATGTGAGTGAATTAGTCTAGCAACAGTACTGTCAGAGACTGCCTTGAAAACCATAAAAACTTCTGGATAGTAATTATTGTTTTCTAAGAAAGGAAGGAGCTTATACAGTACAGACTTAAAATGAACTGTTTCCACCAGAAAACCAAGGATGAAATGATACAGAATAAGGAGGAAAATAGCAACCAGTGTGAACCAGCTGGGAAATAAATAATGTAGGAGTATAGATTGCATTAGGGTTCTAAGTGGGTGAACACAGTCTGTTTTGGACCGCATCTTTTAGACATAGTACATAACAGTGGTTTGCCCTGGAGGAAATGCTAAAGCACCTCAAAGAAAGGAAATATGAAGCATATTCTGCTCTCCTGACAAGTTTCTCAGTCATGGATTAATTTCCTTTGGCACCTCTGCCTTTAATTCCCACAGCCTACCTGTAAGTCTTTCATTTCACTAAGGCTTTAAGCCAGTGCAGCATAGCCACCAAAACATTATTTATGTCTGCTTCTTCCTTGAGCTATCTCAAGCTCAAAGCAAAGGGAGGATACAGTATGTCAAAATGTTTTTTCCCCTTAATCTAGCTCTTTTATTTCTCTCCTCATCCTCCCTCTTCATCCATACTGTTTAAGTGTTGTGGTTCCAACCTATGGAATCCTGTGATTTGCAGTATTACAAGGTCCTTAGCCTACTCTGCAAAAGAGTGCTGGTGCATCACAAAACTACAAATCCCAGGATTCTGTAAGATGGAGCCATGGCCATTAAAGTGATGTTAAACTGCATTATTTCTACAGTGTAGAAGCACCCTTTGTTTCAGAGGAAAGGATCTCATTGATCCCTTGAGGAAGTCTTGTTTCAGGTATCCTGAAGAGATGATATCTATATCTGTTTTGTTTATCTGTTTCTTAATTGTATTTATGCAATCAACAAAATCATTGTGAGAGATATGAATGTGTTCTCACCCAAAAGGCAATGACAATTTTTGGATCCGTGAAAATATTAAGTTTAAAATTCTTAACAGTAAGAACTAATATCAAACCTCTGCATTTGTTCTTTCTGCCTCCCCTCAAATCTGCCTTTGGTAGATCCTGGTTAAATTTAACCCACAGTTTTGAGGATGGAAATGGTGTGTTTTACTACTACATACTGACCATTAAGATGACATTAAACTGTTCCTGTTTTTCGTATAATGGGATCTTGGTTTAAAAATACTGTACTAGAATCCAAGCACTGACAATTGGAAGTGCTAAAGAAAGAAAGGAGGATAGGTACAGTGCTGGTTTGTGGCTTAGTGAACTATGACTTTCAAGCCAGTATTTTTCTTCCAGTTATCTTTCACCATAGTCACATCTGGAAACCAACAATCCACAGCAAGGCATATGTGCATTCTTTGCAACCATAGGTGGCTCTTGGTAACTAAACAGTGGGCTCTTTATAAGTTTTGTTAGAAAATTAGTTAGGCCTTGTCTAAATGGGCCTATAGGGCACCCTAGTCACGTGCTAAGGGTTGGCCGAGGGCGCACCACCCATACGTGCCTCACCCCAGCACGTGATGAAGGCGTCAAAATGGGGGCACCCTGTACAAATGGGTGCCGCCATTTGATGCAATGGACACTTAGCGTCCTCACGTCATGCCCCCATAATGATGTCGTGAGTGTGCCATTGGCACACGGCGGCGTTATTATGGCGCCGCAGAAAGAACCTGCTTTTTGTGGGTTCTTTTTGCTGTGTGAGGGAGCTGCGCGGTTTGTCTGCTGCAGCTTCCTCACACAGCAAAACAAGGCACAGGCAGACCGCCCTTTTGGGGTGGTCTGTACCCCGCCTAAGTTCAGTTTTGTAAGTTGTATTATGCTTTCACAGAGCAGGCTGTGTTCAAACAGCTTACAGTAAACGCCGCATAGCTTCTTCCCACACATCTTACACCAGTTCAAGTCTTCCATGAACTGTAATTCATAGAATCATAGAATTGGAGAGTTGGAAGAGACCACATGGGCCATCCAGTCCAAACCCCTGCCATGCAGGAATATTCCTTAGGTTAATAATTTTTTTTTGGCTGCTTTCCTCCAATGTAAGCTTGATTTGTTACAATTTTGGAAGTTTCAGGGTGGGGCCAGATCCAGTTTGGGGAGTTGGAAATATATGATTTTTATATTCAGTTTGGATAGTCTACCTAAAGGATTCTGGGAGTACAGACAATATGGGTCATGCCCATATAAGGGGCTGGTTGGCAGGGGAATCATGTCGTGGCCTTCATTTGTGTCAAATCCCTCATCTTTCATCCCAAGTGTGACCCACAAACAGACTAGGCAAATGGGAGTTCACTTGCTGGCAGTGAGGTTGACTGATGCATAGGTTCATGCAAGGCCAGGTCTCTTCAGCTGTAAACAAGGAAGTTGTGACATTTTATGTTTCAGCAAATGTTGTCATTTTTATTGACCAAAGGAATGATCATCTTCTTTTTGGACTCTCAAACAAAAACGATAAAAGTAAAAACATTACAATGGAAAAAAACACACACACCTAAATCATATATAGGGATGTAATCCTTTCTTAACTTTTTTCTTGTCCTCTGGTCACAAGAACGTATTCAAAAACTGTAGAATTTTCAAAGATTATTCATATTTCAGGACTTATTCTGCATAAAATTAAAACATTTTAAAAAGGAAAAACCCCAGCATTTCTGCACAGAAACTAATGTTTGCTATGCTGAAATATGTTTTGAGCCCAAAATGCTGTTTCTTGCACAGATAATGCTGTAGATGGGGATTTAGCATATGCAAAATTAGAACAAACAAAATTTGTTTGTGTGTGTGCATAAGCATTTTGTGCATAGGAAACAGCATTTTTTGCACTGAAAATATTTCCTGTGCAAAACCCCCAAACACAAGCATGCTATTTTCTGTGCAAAAACCCTCCTATTTGTGAATTTTGCCCAGAATAATTTCTGAAATGCCAAGATTCTCATTGGTCCAGTATTCTCCTTGTCAGTGATTCCAATACACAAGAAACACATTTTGAACCATTTAAAAATATTTTTAATTCCCCGCCCCAATCCTAATACTTAATTGGAAACATTAACAACAAAAAGCACAAATACATGCTTTGATTTTTACTGTTACTCTCACAGTACCCTGATGATCCTCAGGAACCTAGTTTAAATTTCACCTTGGAAACATTTTTCCCAGTGTATGACTCCCAGAATTCCTCATCCAGTATGACTACTGTCTATGCTGACTCGGAGATTTTGTAAAGTGCATTTTAAAAAAAACCATTTCCCATATTTTAGCTTAAATACAGTTAAAAATGGATAGAGTCTGCTCACTAGGACCTTGAAACAGTAGCACACACACTTGTAACCTCTCGTTTAGATTTCTGTAATGCGCTCTACATGGGGCTACCTTTCTACCAGGTTCGTAAGATAATGGCCTGTTACAGACTGCCAAAATAAAGCTGCTTCAGGTCTCTTTGGAGATATGCTATTTAAATGATGCATGGGTCCTAAGAGTCTGGAGGTCGCACCAAAGCCACACTCCATTCCTAAGCACTGGAGTGCAGCTTTGGTGCAGCTTCCGGACTCTTAAGACCCATGCATCATTTAAATAGCATATCTCCAAAGAGACCCGAAGCAGCTTTATTTTGGCAGTCTGTAACAGGCCTCAGTTAGTTCAAAATGCTGCAGCCAGATTCGTCGCTGGAACTTCCAGGTCAGACCACATAACACCGGTATTAAGATCTCTTCACTGGCTGCCTATTAGCTTCCGGGCTCAATACAAAGTGTTGGCTATTACCTATAAAGCCCTACATGGCTTGGGCCCAAGTTACTTGAGGGAGCACCTCTCCCCACACAATCCGCCCCGCACTCTCAGAACAAGAGGGAAACATTAGTTAGAGTGCCCTAGGGTGAGACTGGCAACAACTCACCAAAGGACATTTACGTCGACAGCTCCGAACCTCTGGAATAAACTTTCAGACGAAATCCGGCTCTGTTCCACCTTGGATGCCTTTAAGAAGGCCTTGAAGACTCATTTATTTCAGTTGGCATACCCTCCTGACCCCTTGTAGAATGCTATTCCCTGATGGAAAGTTCATTTTAGGATTCGACTGATAGATTCTGTGACTGATAGATTTTATCTTGTTGTTTGTATGTAGATTTTAAATTTTTTTATTGAATTGAATGCCTATTTATGATTATTGTGTTATATTGTTGTATACTTTTGCATATTTTTTTTGAAAAACTGTAAACCGCTTTGATCTGCTGGAAAAGCAGTATAAAAATAAAGTTTTTATTTTTATTATTTATTAATTCAAACCTGAGTCTGGTCATCTCTGCTGCTGAGGTGACTAAGGACACTCAAAGAAAAATGCTGGGGAATGACAGTGGGACAGGTTTTCTGGGGAAACAAGAATGGTTAGGTAAAGGACCCCCCCTTATATGATTAATAACCAGATGGTTGCCACTGGATGGACAAGAATTTTCTCAGTTTGGAGCTTGTTCTGCACCAAATTGCATATGGTTGCTTTACACAGAAAACAGCATTTTCTGCATAGGAAGCAGCATTTTCAACATAGAAATATAAATTCCTATTCAAAAATGTAATTTTCTGCTCTTAAAATACTTTTAATTGATTATTGTTTCCACACAAAAAAATGTTCATGAGTGATTTGCATAGAAAAAATCATTTTTATGCAGAAAACAACATTTTATGTGGAATAATGAATACTTTTGCATTTAAATATTATTTTTCATGCAGAAAATTATGTTTCCTATGTAGAAAATGTTTTTGCACAAATCAACCACATGCATTTTTGTGCATAATAAGTCCCAAATTGCAGCTAGCCTTTAAAAAGATATGGTTTTTGAAAGCTTTCTCTCAGTGAGAAGGAAATTGCTGTTATTTCTTGTTGCTATCTTTCAAAAGAATCTTAATGAAGAGTTATGCCCTTAACCAAAAGGAGTGGCATCCCTGCAATGTTGGACCACCTTGTCCCATCAGAATCTATGGCCAGGCAGAAAATATTCACTTCCCTAAAAAATTTACAGAAATATTTAAATATATGCTTGCAGAAAACATTCTGTTACTTTTGAAAGTAATTGGATAGGAAAATAGGAGGAAAGAGATGCAAATAAAAGAGAAAGGCGAAGAAGCATATTTTTGCATATACAAATATGTATATGTGGCTTTATATTAGTGCCCTTTGTAGAAAAATTTACACATTTTTTGCATATTATTTCCCTTTCAAAATCGATTAGTATGTGGGATCCAGCAAGAGCACTGAATGAATGAGAGAGTGGACATGAGCACCAGAGCTGCAGAAACACTCATAGAGTAGATTATGTTTGGTTGATATATCACACAGTCCGATTGTATTGTTGTAAGAGAGATACCTATTTTATGTTTGATAATGTACAGGAGTGGGGTACAACAAATCTGCAGAATGTCTCTACTTGTACGTTATGTTCACCTATCCTGGAAATCAGGAAGAGGCCTAATTGCCACAAAATAAATGCACACTACCAAAATTAACCTGCTGTAGTGGTTTGGATGTTCAACTAGGAATCTAGGAGACCAGAGTTCAAATCGTGGCTCAGTCATGGAAACCCACTGGGTGACATTGGGCAAACAACACTGTCTCAGCCTCAGAGGAAGGCAAAGGCAAAATCCCCTCTGAACAAATCTTGCCAAACCTCCCCCCATGATAGGTACAGTTTACTTTAGGGTTGCCATACGCCAGAAATGACATGAAGGCACACAAGAACAAAACCCAAAATAGCTACACACATGTGAAAGTTTACCCACCAAGCAAAGTAGCAGAGGTATATTACCCTGTAGACACAAGGTCTTTAACTGCTGTGCTGTGAAGATCTGAAGAGACATGTGAGTGGACCATCATGCCTCAAATAGCCTTTGACTTCACCCCCATCACATGAAGCATTCTGGCACTATAAGCAACCAGGTCTCTACCATGGAGGGTATCAATGTCCTACCTTTCCCTGCAGTGTCATTCACCACATGAGTCCAGGTAGGTAGACTCACTGGAAAAGACAATAATGCTTCATAAGGTAGAAAGCAGTAGGAAAACAGGAAGACTGCATTTCAAATGGATAGACTGAATCAAAGAAGCCACAGCCCTGAGCAGTGCTGTTAGAACAGAGTGACATCGAAGTCAACTTGATGGCAATTAACAACAACAAAGCATACTAGGTTTTGTAGCTATCTGGGAGGCACCTATTGATTTTCACCCTGACCCACAAACAAGGCACACTTTACATTAAGCAAAGTGAGGCAGCTGCTTCAAGGAGCAGTTCTGGAGTGTCACAAAAGTGAAGCATGAGATTAGTCTGTAAATTTGTTATTATTTACTTTTTACTATCATGAAAGGCAGAGGTTTTTGTGGGATTTTGTGTCAGAAGAGCCATTGTGACTGGCTTTAGGTACTATTTATTTTGGTCTGGAGGGTGGGGTGGGAGGGCACAATCTGCCTCTCTGTAACAGGCAGCAAAATGTCTTGGTTGGCCCTGCCTGGAAGTGAAGTTGTCTTTTGTGATGTGTTGCTCTCAAACCTGCTTGTTGGCAGCATGACAGATTCCTGAGCCTCGAAATATTATTTATGCATCGGAGGTCCTGAAATCCAATTTCTGGCCAGTTCTTATGCATCAGTCACAGCATGAACACTCCCCTTCTCTATCTATCTCCCTCAATACATTTAAAATTGTATGATCAGAAATGTAACGGAAGAATACTGATGCCTATGGAGATGATCGTTCTGTCAAGTTTGTGTAAAACTATTCCCAAGAAAAATAAAATCTATGATTTGTCATTAAGGGGAATTTTTAATGAAATAATAAGAGAGCCCCTCTCTTGAATGCTTGGGAAATTACAATTTTAGCTAATTAAACAGGACTCACCATTGTGCACTTGTAATCTGGTAGTTGTGACAGTCAGCAAAGTGTATTGCTGCTGTTTGCTGTCTTTCCATGGAATTGCAGTATGGTCACATCTGTTACACTGGATGTTGATGACTAGAAGGTGATGATCGCAATTAAAATGAAATTATTCTCAATCACAGCAAACACAGATTTGCTTGGCAGGTTTTTCTGGCTTTTTTGGAATCCCCAAGCAAGTGTGAATGGAATAGGATTTGCCATTTCACTGGAAAATCTATTTGCAGAATACCTTTGCATATGACATGTTTCCATTACTTTTTATGGGCAAAGACAAACATCTAGTTGCAAAGCCAAGTTAGAAAATGTGAGCTGGAAATAACTGTGCTGGCTTCCAATGGTGAGAGGCCAGGTGTAAATTCATCAGGCATAATTTTGACTGGATGACAGCACTGGGAAGTGAAGTCACAGGATGTTCAAAGTTGTCCCACTTTTCTTCATGTCCTCTTTGCACCATGTGCTTTGATTGACTGAGCAGTGTGAGTGACAAAACAGCAAAGGAGCAGCATGATCGACAGAGCAGCAGTGGAGCAGTGTGGGAACATTGGACTTGTATGGGCAGCTTTTCGCTTTGTTTACTCCGTGATGGAGAGTGCTGGATTGGTTTGCTGTCCCTACCACTCAATCTGAAATCCATAATACGCTAAAAAGGTGGTTGGTTCACTTTCTCCTACATCCCAATATAGCGTTTCAGCACCCTAAGTTCTACAGAGCAGACAGCGTGAGTTTATTTGAGGAAGGTAATATGTTGTTCCTGGGGGAGTTGCAACGAGGGGTGAAGGGCTGGTGTGGGGAAAAGACTAGGCAGACACTTGTCCCTCATCTTTGGCAGGTAATGGAGGGAGAGAAAAGTTGCAGATACAGTGCCACCATTTTGGTAAAGGGGGAGGTTCTGGAACTCAGATAGGAAGCAGTCCAGCAATTGGATTGCCCTTGAGGTTCAGATGTTTTGACCAGGGAAAGACTGTGGAGAAAGTCAACAGGTGATGTCTGTTTCATTTGTTCCCACACTAGGTTCTTCACCACTTCTTGCTCATCTCCAGGTTCATTTGTCTTACATAGATTTTAGGTTAAATAAAGTGGTCCTTATTCAACCCAGCTTTCTTTGTCTGGTCTCATTATTCCATGGTAGGTTACAGACCGCCATTAAAGTACGTGCGGAGCGCGTACTAGGGTTAGGAAGGGGCGGTGCTTCCACACACCCCTAACCCTAGTACGTGCTCTGCGTGCACAAAATGGCGATGGACATTCCACACGGCTGCCGCCATCAATACGTCACGACCGCGCTGCCTCCAAACAAGGCAGTGCGGTTGTGACATATTGAGGCCGCGCCACAGCGCATAGTGCACCCTATGTGTGACCCCAGAAGGAGCTCCGTTTCGGAGCTCCTTCCTGCTTTGCATCGCTGGGCACAGCCTTCAGACAGCTGCGCCCAGTGACGCAAGGGAGAAAGGGGCCAAGTGGCCCCTTTCTCCTCCTCCCCGCCGCCGTGGGGTGTCCTTGGGGCTTGAAGCCCCAAGGACATCCCTTTCCAGGCTGCGGGGAAGCAGCCTTTTGTCGCTTCCCCGCAGCCTGCAAAGCAGTGGATCGGAGCCTCGGAGGCTGCCGGTCTGGCAGCTGAGGCCCCGATACACCGGGGAAAGGGGTGGGTGCAGGCTGCCCCAAACGGGCGGTCTGTAACCCACCCATGGTGGGTCAACAAAAGAAAAGCATCACCAAGCATGTACAGATTATCTTTCAACATAGAATCTGTTGACAAAAGAGTCTCTGAACAAATACATGCTCTGTTGCTAGTGTTTATCAATGGTTTCAGAAAGGCAGACCTGTTTATTAAGGCATTCACCAAAAGAACAAGTATCCTGACTCTCTGATATAACAATGGAGACAGATTTATTTTACTCCTTTTGCACTGAGTGGTAGACCTGCAAGAAGCTGTAATAGGTAGAGCTCTTAAATAAACTGTACTGGTTAGTGAATATATATATATATATATACCTTTTGTGTTTTCCAACATAAATGGCATTGGCTGATAGAAATAAGTTTGAAGGTGGAAAAGATAATAATCAGAAATCTGGAGTTAAATATTATCAGACCAAAATTTATTATCCTGGATATGTGCATCCTATAGCTTTATAGCTCAATCTGTGTTATATTGGCTGTTGTTTGTTCAATTCTGAAGATCCATAGGTGCTCTCTGGCTCAGAAGTCTAATGCCTTTCTCCCTAAATAGCAAATCTCAAGATGTGGTGGGATGTTGCCATGGCAGTTAAAATGAAAAGGTGCATTATAATTGTGTAATGTGAGAGGGCCTCAGCATTACTATGGTAGAATGTACTTGGAAGTTCAAATCTACCTTTTTAAAATTTACACACACATCCCAAGGCCTGGGTGGTAGAATTCAGTCATAGCTGTGTTAGTATGGATTAGTACTAACTGGGAGATTAGTACAGTGGTACCTCGGGATACGAAATACCCAGGTTACGAAATTTTCGGGATACGAAAAAATCCCATAGGGAATTATTGTTTCGGGTTACGAATGTTTTTTCGGGTTACGAAAAAACTTTTGGTGCTTTTTTCGGCTTTTTCGCACGGAATCGCGGCTTTTCCCCATTAGCGCCTATGGCAATTCGGCTTACGAAGGCTTTTCGGGTTACGAAAGCGGCCGCGTTACGAATTAATTTCGTAACCCGAGGCACCACTGTACTAACTGGGAGATTAGGCTAACTGGGAGAAAGGAAGAAGTTGCTAGCATAAACTTTCGTAGACATAAGTCTACTTCCTGAAATGCAAGATGTCAAGTCTATGAAAGTCTATGAAAGCTTATGATACCAGCTTCTTTCTTTTCCCCAGTTAGTCTCAAAGGTGCTGCAAGATTCCTTTGCATCCCAAAGCCTGGGCAGACAAATCTCTTTTCATTTTTCTCACATCAAGTTTTTTTTAAATCTCCTTCATTTCATCCAGAATGTGGGAAAAAAAAGTGAATTTGGATATATATTTAAATAAACTGAAACAAAATTCTCTCCTAACCCTAAGACAGATCTCATTCTTCTGCTTCCAAGGGAGAGCTTGGTGGTGTTATGTGACTTCAAATTATTTATGACTTAAGGCAAACCTGCCATGGGTTTTTCTTGGCAGAATTGGTTCAGAGTTGGTTTGTTCTTGCCTTCCTCTGAGGTTGAAAGTATGTGACTTGCCCAAGGCCACCCAGTAGGTTTCCATGGCCTAGTGGGGATTTGAACCCTGGTCTCCAGAATCATAGTCCATTGCTTGAATCACTACACCACATTGGTGTACACTATACCAAGGAAGAACAAAACTTGGTAAAGTTCCTTTTTTGGACTGCAACTCCCAGAAATTCAACCAAGATTGGCCACTAGATAAGCTGACTGGGGGATATCCCAAAATGAAATTTTCCTAGCTCTTTTGAGAGGTATCTGTCCAGCCATTTTGATGAATGATTTCTGGTCCAATTTTTTTAGTAATATGAACGACATTAGTTCATCCTCCTTGCCAGAATAGGTCACTGTACCAAGAGTTACATAGCTGGGGGGAGGAGGAGAGAAAATTACTTGCAGCAGTTGATAATTTATGGCCTAATTAAATGCAGTTGTTCTGCTAAATTTTATTTGCACAGAATGGAGGCATGTTGATGAGAGATTGTTACTACCTAGATTTAAATTACAATTCTCCTTTTAATAGTGTGTAATAGACGGAAATGGAAATTCAGTAGTAAAAAGCCTTTAGTGGGATGGGAAAGATGGTGCTTTATTTAGAAACAATTTGTTCAGTTTAATTAGAAAGCCTTCTGCATAGGCACAGATGTCAACCCTCAGCACTTAAATTGCAGCTTCACATGCTCTGTATCCAATTTCCTGGTAGCATCCCCCACACTCAGGTATCAAATACAAGCTCATCACAAGCCACTTGGTGCCAAGTTGTCCTATGGACCAGCTCTGCAAAGAGAACTCCTTGTTCCAATTGAGGGCAGGATAGTGGAAATGGTAAAGACCCACCTTATGAATAATAGGCTTTACAACGGCTTTATCCACTCTGTTTCTGGAAAAGTAAGTAGCAGTCATGCAGAACAACAGTACATCAATCTAGATAAATATTTTAGTGGCTCTGCAGATTTTAAAGAAATGGACAAGCCCCTCGTGCCTAGCATTGCTTAGATGGAAGCATAACATGCACTAACATGCACTGTGCATCTGTTGAACAGTTGAAAGGATACTGGATAGAAAAATACATGCTCAGGCTAGAGTCACTCTGTGACACCAAGAGGTTGCCTCAAGAGCTGTTTCTTTCTGTAACATATGCTATCCAGTACACTTTAAATGTATACTGTCTTATATCCAGCAACAGAAACATCTATACAGAGAATAATATACTCTGTATATATTTATGAACAGTGAAGGTTTGAAACAGAGTTTATGTTTACATAACATGACATTAACCAACTCCATCTCCCAAATATTGGCTCACAGGTGCTGGGGACCTGTGGAAATATTTATTTATTTATTATTTACTTAATTTATATCCTACTTTTCTCCCTTAGGGGATCCAAAGCAGCTTACACTGTACATATATATGAAATAATATGGGATATGGTATTGTGTGTGTAGTGCAGTTAGAGGAGTCAATGAAAAATACCTTTTTATATGAAAAAGAAGGAAGTTATGATCCATCCATCCATATGTATGTATGCATTTCACAGAACCATAAACTTGGAAGTAATTTTAGAAGTGCTCTAGTTCAACCTGTTGCTGATTTAGGAGTTGTGCTTGAAAACTTCTGTTGAATGAATGACTTCCATCTTTTGAGGCATTCTGTTCCATTTCTGAAAGTATGTACCACCAGAAAGCTCTTTGTAACATTCAGTCAACATCCCTTTTCTTGTAATTTGAATATACTGTTATGAGTTCCACCCACCCAAGTCATCACATCTAGGCTTCAAGGCAGGCAACAATTTCCTAAAAGAAAATGTAAATGTTAACAACTAATATTATAATATATGCTACTGGGGCCACTGCTCTAAACCCTAAATACTAAAAAGCAGGTGTTGGGAACTCACATATTTGGAATTGCGTTCAGATAGTGATGAGTTTTTCAGAGAGAAAAAAGTATCACAGCAAGTACTTACCCAATCAATGGCATAATATATGAATAGAATTGAAACAGGAGCAGTGTTCTAGTCTGTTACTCTATCATGTATGTGCATCACACAGTCACATTAGTTTTGTACCACTTTAATTTTTATGTTCCACTTTAAAGAATCCTGGGATTCATAGTCTGGTGAGGTGCTTAGTATTCTCTTCCAGAGAGTTCAGGCCAACTCTTCTGAGTTACAGTTCCCAAAGTAACCTGAATGTCTTTACACAATACAGAAATAAACTGATTCTTTCCTTTCATACCTGGGCTGCCCCGGTACTGTTTAAGAACTGCACAGAACTACAAATCTCAGGATTCCTTTGGATGCAGTCATGCCATTTACAATTATATGAAACTGATGTAATGGTGCTGTACAGGAACCCCCTTATTGCTAAAATGGGTGTAATAAGCAGGAGGCCTGAAGTTGAAGCAATTTAATCACAACCAGGGCAAATTTGATTAGGACTGTAACACAGGGGGAGAGGGATTATCTCTTTCCTCAGTTTTCACAATTTTCCTTGCCATATTTTCTTACTTAAAATCATTCCTTGATGTTATTTGTGGGGGAAGAACATACTGGTGACCATAAAAAAAACTGTATATGTGGTGCAAATAGTATATGGGTGGGATAGTACTAATTGGAAAAAAATGGTGTGGAGTCACCAGAAGTCGGAAATGACTGGAAGGCACACAACTCACACACACCTCCTCCAGAATTATGTTCCTAATTGGTTTAACAAACACCTGGGCAATTTCAACTGGAAAGAGGAAACACTTAAAGTAAACAAGGTTTGGCTGCCAGTCCTGAAAAATAGCAAGATGAAGACTCAACAAATGCAAATGAGAAATCTCCCAGCAGACAATGAGCACTATCAAGCAGACATTAATCCTCCTTTGCAGACCCTCCCACCCTGAGGCCTGCCATTAGCATCAAAACAATCCACATACAAATCACTCCTGCCTTCCCAGGTCACACAATATATATACCCAACCCATTTCCAGATGCTGGCAAAATGTCAGGAAGAAACTCTTCTAGTACATGGCCACATAGCCCGAAAACCCCATAAAAACAATGGGTGATGCAATTGTATATTTTCCCAAGACCATATCAATGTATCCTTTACATTACAAGAAGATATTGGCAAGGGAGATGGCCTCTGTAGTACCCACCCAAAACCAGTACCTTGAGGTTAGAGGCACAGAAAAATACTTCAACTACAGAAATGTGTCTCATGCATATTATATTTTCTTCTTCTTGGGGATCCCAAGTAGGATGGGAGTTTAATAAGCAGCACAAAATGTGCACAAAATTGGCTAACATTAATGTGTCCTATTTTCCACACTATAAAAAAATGAGTTTAATTTTGTAATCATGTATGACAGGAAAAAGGAAGGTGTGGATGTTTGAACAGCATGTTGTCACCCAAAACTAATGTTTACAATGTGCACCAATGTATATGGATGCAGATTTTCCTCCAATTTCTTTATGATATTCAAGAAAGCAATAAATATAAGTTTACCATAATTTGGGGAGAGGAAAGTCACAGGTTAATAACTGTACCTCTATACAGCAAAAACTTTTGAAAGATTATTTTTATAGCATATACATATCTACACACACACACACACACACACACAGAGGATGAAGCTGTTGCCATGGCAATAATCCTCCTTCAGTGCACAAGGCTGAGCAACTTTCAGCTGTTAGACACATGCTAATTAACTTGGTGTATGTTAACATCTGGCTTTGCTTTGCAGTGATCTCATACCTATTGGCACATGCTTCAGACTGAGAAGTGAGCCAGAACCCAATGTATCTAATTGTACTTGTGTGTTTACAGTGATCACTGCCAAGGATAACCATACTGTTGTTTCACTGTTCCCTTGCTGAAATAAAAAAAAAAAAAAAGGGGGGGGGGGAGGAATTTTATTCCTGGATTAGATTCTCTCTCTGAGCAAAACCACAGACAATTAACTATGTTGCACAGCTAGGCATCAAAGATGCATGTTTTCTTTTAAATCTGCCATGAAACGACTGAACCACTAACTCCTAAAATTCCTTTTAGCTCCTCGCTAAAAACTCCTAGCTGCTAAAATCTTTTAGCTAGATGCCACTTTGCTTTAAGTCTAAATGTCCAACCTTATCACATATGAAAAAAAAATTACTTTCCCCCTTAGGTGCAGAAGCGTAATTTAGCAAGCTATAGATAGGAAGAAAGAAAATACAGAGCTTATGGGATATAATATTTATAAAATAAGGGTTTGGGTTATTAATTATATCTTGCTTAAAGTTTAATCTAGTCCTGAGAGAGCACAACAGGTGCCCTTGAGAGCACATAGTTTACATGCAAAAAGTCCAATGTCCTTTCATGGTCAGGTGAACTAGGGAAAGACTCTTGTTTGAAACCCTGCAGAACCACTGTCAGTCAATTTATTGATCTAGACCAGGGGTAGGCAAACCTTTTGAGCCGGGGGCCGGGTTGGTGTCCCTCAGACAACTGGGGGGCCGAAGCCAAAAAATAAATAATTAAATATTTTTTTAAAAAATTAAATAAATAAATAAGCCAGGACAAATGTAGGACAAATTTTTCAAATAGAGGGCACTTTTTAAATAAAAATTGGAGGACACATGAAAAAAATTGCTGATTTTTAAAAAAATGTTAAGATAAATGCATGTTTCTGAGGCTTCTATAGAAATTGCTCCACCATGCCCCTTGCGCGAGACGCCAAAGGCCCCGGTGGCAATCGGTGGCAAGACCGGGCTGGGGCCGGTCCCAAGGCCTTGTCGGGCCGCATCCGGCCCGCGGGCCGCAGGTTGCCTACCCCTGATCTAGACAGACCAATGTATCCAGTAGAGCTTCCTCCTAGATAAATGTGCATAGGAGTGCAGCTTTCATTTCTTTTCCTTCCTAATTTTAAAGGGGCACTGGGACTCAGGTTTACCAGGCAATGCCATCTGTTTTAGAAGTGTGCCATCTGCTCCTTCAGCCACAGTATGTAAGGACAGCCCATAGTTATCCAGTGGACAAGTGTGTACACATAACCCATTATATATATTAAAAAATACACTCAGTGGTCATAGTCCTGTTGGGGGGTTATCTTAGCAGAATAATAGTTGTGTAAGCAGTTGTGCTTTTTCAGAGGTTGAATAAATGCTGTCCCTAATATGACCAATCATGTCACAAGCATGCACCCAACCCTCTCTCAGGCCTTTGACATGGTAGGGGAGAAACTAATCAACCACCAATCAACAGATAAGTTCAAAATTGTACTCCGTGTAATGCAGTCAGTTGTACAGTGGTGGCATCTGATGTAAATACCATGGCAAATATTTAAGATATATGCTTATGATTTATTGCATATTAGCCAGTACTTTTATTTCAGAATAAGGTAAAAATTTTCTTTCCATGGTTTCCTTTCCATTTGTTACATCAATAATATCTATTTGGAAAGCAGACCCCCTGGAAAGGAATCCTTTCGATAAGATAAACACCAGTATACCACCAGCCCTCCATAATCATGAGTTTAACATCCATGGATTCAATTATTTGTGAGTTTGTCTTGAAGGAGGTGGGAAGAAAGGATGAAAGAAGAGAAAGAGAGAGAGGAAGGCTCCTTCCCTCCACTGTTCCATGGCCAAGGGAGAAAGAGGCAGAGAGGACAAGCAATGGTGGCACCTGGCAGAGGGGAGAAGGATGGTGCTCTGCTACCTGAACACAAGTCATTATCTCCCCACTGCTCACTAAGAAAGGGGGCACCATGGATATTCACACTTTTTTTCCACTTTTGAGTGGGTTCTGTGTTCCTAATACCTGCAAATAAGGAATGCCAGCTGTATATTGATAAGGAGCTTTTGATTGTTATACTTGCTCGCTAGCTTCACTTTTATGCGCTGCCTAGGCCTTGTCTATATGCATTTGATGCCCATGATGGGACTCTGGTACTCTGAGATAACCCCCTCAAACTCCCAAAGGAATTTTACAGTATTACAAAAGCAATTTTAGTCACTTATCATGAGGAACACCTCTGAACTACACAAACAGGAAGCAAATTTAAGAGTCTTGAGAGATTAAACAAATACCAAAATATGCATTAGGAAATCACTAACAGCAGCATACATGAAAGGATATTTCTCTTTTCTTCTCATTTCTTTTCTTTTTTGGGAGCAAATTAAGACAAGGTAGACATATTGAAGCTATGCAGTAAACTAGCTGTCCTCAACCTAGAATCATAGAATTATAGAGTTGGAACAGACCACAAGGTCCATCCAGTCCAACCCCCTGCCATGCAGGAAATCCAAATCAAAGCATTCCCAACAGATGGCCATCCAGCCTCTGCTTAAAGACCTCCAAGGAAGGAGACTCCATTACACTCCGAGGGAGTGTGTTCCACTGTTGAACAGCCCTTACTGTCAGGAAGTTCCTCCTAATGTTGAAGTGGAATCTCTTTTCCTGTAGCTTGCGTCCATTGCTCCAGGTCCTAGTCTCTGGAGCAGCAGCAAGCTTGCTCCCTC
>NC_056523.1:86200276-86218479 GCF_019175285.1 Sceloporus undulatus | reverse complement strand
TCCATTACACTCCGAGGGAGTGTGTTCCACTGTTGAACAGCCCTTACTGTCAGGAAGTTCCTCCTAATGTTGAAGTGGAATCTCTTTTCCTGTAGCTTGCATCCATTATTCCGGGTCCTGTTCTCTGGAGCAGGAGTAAACAAGCTTGCTCCCTCCTCAATATGACATCCCTTCAAATATTTAAACAGGGCTATCATATCACCTCTTAACCGTCTCTTCTCCAGGCTAAACATTCCCAGCTCCTTAAGTCGTTCCTCATAAGACATGGTTTCCAGACCCTTCACCATTTTAGTTGGACATGCTCGAGTTTCTCAATGTCCTTTTTAAATTGTGGTGCCCATAACTCGACACAATATTCCAGGTGGGGCCTGACCAAAGCAGAATACAGTGGCACTATTACTTCTCTTGATCTAGAGACTATACTTTTATTGATGCAGCCTAAAATTGCATTGGCCTTTTTAGCTGCCGCATTGCACTGTTCACTCATGTTCAACTTGTGGTCTACTTGGACTCCTAGATCCCTTTCACACGTAGTTTCATTCAGCCAGGTGTCACCCATCCTATATCTGTGCATTTTATTTTTCCACCTTAAGTGCAGTACCTTACATTTCTTTGTGTTGAATTTCATTTTGTTAGCGTTGGCCCAGTTTTCAAGTCTATTCAGGTCGTTTTGAATTTTGATCCCATTCCTCCTAATTTGGTGTCATCTGCAAATTTGATAAGTATGCTCCCAATTCTGTCATCCAGGTCATTGATAAAGATGTTGAATAGCACTGGGCCCAGGACAGACCCTGGGACCCCACTGGTCACTTCTCTCCAGGATGAAAAGGTGCCATTGTTGAGCACCCTTTGGGTTCGGCCGGTCAACCAATTACAAATCCGTGTAACAGTTACCTTGTCTAGCCCACATTTTACAAGCTTGTTTGCAAGAATGTAATGGGAAACCTTGTCAAAGGCCTTACTGAAATCAAGATATACTATATCCACAGCATTCCCTTCATCTACTAAGATAGTAATTTTATCAAAGAAAGAGATCAGATTTGTCTGGCATGACTTGTTTCTCTGAAACCCATGTTGACTTTTTGTGATTATGGAATTGCCATCTAGAGGTTCATAGACTCTCTGTTTAATGATCTTCTCTAGAGCCTAAAGCCCTGCAGATGTGTTAGACAGCAAACCTCATCATTCTCCACCAGTCAGATGCTGGCTAGGAATGATGGGAGTTGCCACCCAGCACATCTGAGGGCAACGGGTTGGAGAGGCTGAGAAACCAGTGGGCTGGATCCCAGTTTAGGTCTTTCCAATTAGATGTTTAGGAGCAAACAATTTTTTCTGTCTCTTCATGATGACACTGAAATGTTAGAGAAAGGTGGGTAAGTGTTAAGAGGCTGATCTGAGTTGTTTGGGGAAACTCCAAAAATCAGACAGAAGTCTCTTCCAGAAACCGAGCTCTTCTGTCCACATGAAAATTATGTCCTAGATCCAAAACAGTATAATTATTTCTGAACTGATAAGACTAGATGAAGTTAATGTTGATAACTTATTATGATTAAGTGTCCCTTTTATACTAATTTAGAATAATAGAATAATAGAGGGGGAAAGACCTCAAGGGCCATCCAGTCCAGTCCCCTGCCATGCAGGAAAACACAATCAAAGTGCCCCTGACAGATGGCCAGCCTCTGTTTAAAAATCTCCAAAGAAGGACACTGCACCACATTCCAATGTAGTATATTCCACTGTCAAACAGCTCTTATGGTAAAGATGTTCATCCTAGGTGGAACCTCTCTTCTTATAATATAAATTCACTGTTTCTTGTACTAATCTCTAAAGCAACAAAAACAAACTTGCTCCATCTTCTACATGACATATTTTCAGATACTTGAAGATGGATATCTTATAGATTCTTGATGTTCCCTTCTAGAAGTGCTCTCTAAATCATTCCTCAAAGTCTTGATCTCCAGGCCTTTGAACATCTTAATCTCCCTTCTCTGAACATCTTCCAATTTGGCAGTACCTTTCCAAATACTGTGTTGACCAGAACTGGAAACATCCGAGGTGACCAAAGCAGAATGATACCACTACATCTATTAACCTGGGTATTATACTCCTGTTGATACAGCCTAGAATTGCTTTGGCTGTTTTGGCTGCCACATCACACTGTTTACGCATATTTAGTTGTGACCTGCTAAGAGTCCAGAGCCTTTTCACATGTATTGCTCTCAAGTCACTTGTCATCCATTCTTTATATGTGCATTTCATTTTTTCTGCCTTAAGGTACATTTATTGCTGTTGAAATTCATTTTGTTACTTTTGGCTCAGTTCTCCAATCTGTCACATTCACTTTAATTATAATTAAAATTTAATCCTCTCCTCTGGAGTATTACCTACTACTCCTAATTTGGTGTCATCGGCAACTTTGATAAGTATACCTTCTATCTTTTCATCCAAATTATTTATAAAGATGGTGAATAACATTGAGCCCAGGATATAACCCTGATATGCCCCACTATTCACTTCTCTTCAGAGAAGTGATGGACAATTTATGAGTACTTTTGGGTTGTGCAAATCCACCAAATAGCAGCAGCTGTTTGCTTGCATAAATTTTATGGGGGCCTTGTCAAAATCCTTAGGAAATAAAATTGTAGCACCTTTAAGACTAACTAAGGCCCAAAACAAATGAGCCAAATAGAGCGGCTTCTGGTTCTTTCAGCGGTGTGGCATTTATATGATACACACCTCTGAAGTGGCCAGAACCAGTTTAAATTTTGATAGTTTAATTACATTTTTTACTTTTCTATGAAGTAGTTTTTTTAGTTATGTTTAATGGCTGTAAGCTGGAAAAGGTAGGATAACACCATGAACAACAACACGGTCACTCACACCCAAGGATCCCACTACTTAACACTATTGTCAGTTCTTATCTGTTGGTTAGGATTAAATCCAAAATAGCTGATCCCCTTGATGCTTCCTATACCTTCTGACCAATGAAATTGTCTGCAAGGCTAGGGAGGACCTTACAGTCCTGGCAGAGTTTAGCTTCCAAAAAATATCCAGGTGTGTGAAGTCTCCCATTAATACTCTATCTCTCTTTTTTTAAAAAAAAATGTTTAGTCATTTGTCTGAGGTAGGCATCCTTCCAGATACTGATTGCCATGTGAATACTGTGAATATGTTAGTATGTCTGGTTAGGAAATTAAAAAAAAAGTCCTACATTTTCAAACCTTGTCCTCCTCCTCCTCCTCCCGGTCTGGGAGGAAGCCTCGGCTGGCTCCCAGGCCGGGAAGGAGGCGGAGGCCGCCCCTCGTCGCGGCGATCGCCGCGGTGGGAAGCGGCCTCCTCCTCCTCCCTGGCCTCGCGGAGGCCGGAGGACCCCGCGGCCGGAGCTCCGACCACGGAGCCGCCTCCAAGGCCTCGCTGGGGCCCGGGAGGGAGCGTCTCCACGGCTGGAGCTCCAACCGCAGAGAGCCTTCCTAGGGCCTCAGCAAGGCGTTGGAGCCACCGCGGAGGCTGAGGTGGCTGCGGTGGGTGGGGCCGTCCCGGTTTGGGCGCCAAACTGGACCGGGACCGGGATGGCACCGCCCAAACCGGGATTGTCCCGCCCCCCGGCGGGATATGGCAACCCTAGCTACATATGATGCAGCCATATGTTGCCTATTACCAATGTATGGTAAGAGTGGACAGTACCTTCCAATTTGCCTTGAAATGCAAACAAGAAAACAGCTTTGTCCACCAGGATTCTCTGTGCAGCAGCCAGCAAGAGCTGGGGGGCAGAGAGGTGGAGTTGCAGTGCTCTATAAGAATAACATGTTTGGGCATGTGTAACTAGGGATCAACATGCAGAAGACATATGCCAGGAGCAGGACACCACAGAAAAGTCTCTGCTGTGCAGTTCGGTGCCGAGAAAAAACCCTCCCCCACAGAAGCTGTCGACAAGACAAGAAACTGCTGGACTGCTGAGTGCTCACACAGAGGCTTTAATCTTGGTTTCACTATAAACATCAGACCATCAGAGTGTTTCACCAGACTCCTATTTACAGTATAACCACAGCTGAGCATTCAGCTCATACACCTATATATAGTTTCCCCTCCTGGGAATTGAGTCCAGCCCACTACAGGTATGTCATCCAGTTTCCTGTCACCTGACAGCTATGACTCTGCAGAATTGAAGTTTGCTGACTTCATCGCCTGCCTTTCTGTCATCAGCTTCCTGTGACTCAGGATTCTTCAAATGCTGAGTCATCATATCTCCCAACTGAATTCAGGTTACCCTTTCACCTTTGTTCCAGTTCCAGGCCATAGCCATATATCTATGACATTTTCTGCCCAGAGTGCAACTTACTCTGACATAATATCCCCCTGACCAGGCATCCTGTCCCTCCGTTTGCAGCATTTGGCTGTGTTTATTTAATGGTAGGCAGCCAGGACAGATTAGGGATCTGTTGGTGTACCATCCACCCCACTGCTCAACAGTCTTCCTGCCTGACCTAGCCAGGGTGGTCTTGGAGTCTCCTCAACTTATATTGCTGGGAGACTTCAACATTCATGGTGAGGCTACCTGTTGGATAGGACTTCATGGCTGCCATGACAATCATGGGGCTGTCCCAATTGGTATCTGGCCCCACTCATGCCACTGAGCACACACTAGACCTTGTGTTCTATACAAGGGGGTATGATGGTGATATGGGGATGGAGGAGCTTTCTACTGCTCTGTTGTCATGGACAGACCACTTCCTGGACAGGTTTAGATTTGCTAGAGCCTCTGTAGGGGTGGGGGACCCATTAGGATGGTCCGCCCCAGGAGGCTTATGGATTTGGATGGATTCCTGATGGTTCTTGGGGAGTTTCCTGCTGCCTTGGCAGGTGGTTCTGTTAAAGTCCTGGTTGATCTTTGGAATGGAGAAACTACCAAGGTAGCTGACATGATTGCTCCCAAGTGTCCCATCTCACACAGTTAACTAAACTATTTCCTAAGGCCCAAAACACACTGCAGAAATAATCCAGTTTGACACTGCTTTAACTGCCTTGCCTCAATGCTAAGGAATTCAGGAACTGTAGTTTTCTGATACATTTAGCCTTCTCTATCAGAGAGCTCTGGTGCCACAATAAAGTGTAATTCTCAGGATGCAAAAGCACTGAACCAGGACAGTTAAAGAGGTCTCAAACTGGATTATTTCTGTAGTGTGTTTTGGGCCTAAATTACTTTCAAAACGCCTGAATGCTGCAGGCCTCTGGCAATGAAGCAAAACACACTCTCCTCCTGTCCACCTTATCAATACCCCAGCACCTGATTAATGTTTGCCATCTTGACCATATCTGATGTTGTTTGGAAAATACTGGAGTGTATTTTTTTTAAAAAAATATTATAACTTATCCAGCCAGTATAAGCGAGATAGTCTAAGAACTTTCCTAAGCTCCAGTCTGAAATGGCACAGCCTTCTGAGTCCATGTTGGATTTGGAAGTCAGCCTCTCTGGTGTACCACCCAAGTAGCTGACACTCCCCCCCCCAACTCACTGCACCCACCCCTAGTGATACCTCTATTTTTTCATTACCACCCACCCAGATTTTTCAGCCCAGCATTTCTCTCTTGGCTTCAGCCCTGCTAATCCCTTTCCTTATAGAATAGCAAAACTGTAACTTAATTTTCATTACTGATAGCAGAAAACTATTTTCCTAAGTGATGAATAAAGGCTTTCCACCTAGCATGAGTCTGGCTTTTGAGACAGATTTGAAGACTTTGCCATATAGGGGGTCTCTGCAGAATACAAGAAAGAGGCAGCCGTAGTGTGACCAGCAACATCTCCACTGGAATATAGGGTTTTGTTTTGCTTTAATCAGTGGTCAAGAACAATAGCTTCCTAATTAGAGAATTCAGAGTCAGAATCAAATGGAATGAAAGACCATGTTGACTGCAAAACTGCATAGAATAAGAACAAAGGAATGATAAACTGTTGAATCAATGGCTTGATTCTGCCTGAGAGCCCACAGAGAGCTTTTTATTTGATGTTATTTTTATGAAAGGGCTGTTTTGGAAGAGAAAAATTTCTCAAACTACTCTATGTCAAAAATGTAAGAAATGGAATGGGGCTATTTCCCCTAAATTAGATCTGAAGCCTGATTTAAAACATTAAACCTGATCAAGGCAATCTCTCCAAAGCTTTCTTCGATCTTGTTGATAATTTGGGTTTGAAGATGTACGGAGATTTAGGTAATTTGGGCAATGCTGCTGATTATACTTTTATTTTTCAGAGTGATACAAAAGTAAGAATGTAAGAAATTATCCATGAGGACCAAAAAAACTTTTTACTGAAAAGACAACTATGAAACAATATGAAACATGTTGGAAATAATTGGATACCTACACTACCATAATAAACAACAAGCAGCACTAATATTTATATTAGTTTGACAGATTAAATTTGGAATATTATCTTTATATTAATAAAAACATAGATTTTGATTATAAACTGGATAAAAGAAATTTATGACAATCAGGCTGCAAGACTTCTACTTAATGGAAAGTTAACCGATCAGTGTAACATAAAAATGGGGAGAAGGGTGTCCTCTTTTCCTCTTACTGTTTATTCTGTCTCTGGACATTTTGTTGAAAGTGATATGACAGGAAGATAGGATAAAAGGACTTTCAATGAAGGGATAAAGTTATAAGGTGAAAGGATTTGTGGATGATTTAATGATAGGTTTGAAAGATCCCTTGAATAACATAGAGCCTAAACAGATGGCCCCAAAGGGGTGGCATCATCTCCGCCCCTTTGTGTGCCGGATTGGGGCTGCAGCAACTGCATGACGCAGCCCTGATCTGGTGATTTGCTGGCTCCAAAAGAAGTGACAGAAAGCCACTCCTTTTGGAGCTGGCAAAAAGCTGCCCTTGCCACCACGGCAATGACTTTTCCTCATTTTTTCAGTGAGTCTGTACTGTGCTGCAGAAATGGCATGACACCACCCACCATCTAGTCGGGCTAGCAGTGTGACGGAGGCATTGAGATGGAGTCAGTGGGCAGCGGGCGGTCGCCATGCCCCCACTCCACCCCAATGCCAGCTCTTTATGCTGGTCTGTGTAGCCTCATAGTTTTCCAAAAAGTCACGTTTATTCATATTTGAATAGGTCAAATAAATGGCCCTTTATCTTAATAATAATAATAATAATAATAATAATAATAATAATAATAAATTGTTCATTTATTAACCGCTTTTCCAATGATCAAAGCAGTGTACAGAAATTGTTAAAAACAGACAATAAGAACAGTAAAAACCACATCTTAAAAGTAGATAATTAAAATACATTAAATGCGAGCAAAATTTTAAAACATCCAATGACATTGTTAAAATCAAAAATCATAAATCCTATACATCAATAGGGGAATATATTCTTTTCTTGTGTGTGTGTGTGTGTGTGTGTGTGTGTAGTCTCATTATTTCATGGTTGATCATCAATTATATGGTTTTAAACAAAAGAAAACTGAATTTGAGTTACAGCTATGTACAAAAGGTGATCACTTGATCATCAGAATGTATAGATTATTGTTGAAAATAAAGTTAGAACAGATAAAAATAATGTGTGATTAAACAGGCTCAAAATTTTGGCTATAATATTGAAGTGGAAAAACAGGAAAGGATGTGGCAGAGAGGTCTAAAATTTACATTATCTAATAATCTTAAAAATAATTATTATAAGATGATGCTTAGGTTGCAATTAATGCTGGAAAAACTGGCTAAAATGTACAAAGGGGTGAAAAACAGGTGAGGGAATGTAAAATACAAGACAGATTATATTACTGTATGTGGTGGATCTGCCAAAATGTTTTTTAAAAATACAAAAGATTCTCAAGAAAAGAGTGAGCTTTAAGCTTGAAGTTTTATTATTGGGTTTGATACATGACCAAATAACAAGATGCAAGAAAACAATGCTATAACATAACCTGGGATATGTACGGCATAGATGTCTTTGGTACTGTACAACAAATTGGTAATAGTGGTAAGACTTTTAAACATCCAGGAAAGGTACAGAAATTCCTCAGTAGAAGATGGGATACTAAAAATGTTTGATTTGGGAGAAATAGACAAATTGACTTCTTTATGGAGAAAGAAATCAATAGATAATTTTGTGAAAAATTGGCAGCCTTTCTTGCAATTTATGCAAAAGAGAGTAAAAAAAGGTTACATTTACAGATATTAAAAATTAAGTGGGGTTTTTACATGTAAAAAGTAGAAGTACACATACATTTTGAGTAGTAAAGTGGAAAGAGAATTTTACTTATGTAAATATGTCTAATTGTTTATAGGTATATATCTTTATTTTCTGTCTATATGTTGTTAAATGGCATAATAATAAAAAAGTATGGGGGAAATGTAAGGAAAAAGAAAGGAAAGAAAGCCAACAAAGGGGGAAAAAAGGTAAAGTGTTGCTTTTAAAAAATGTAACTGTAACAATAATTAAATACTTTTCGAGGCCTTTGAATTACAAACAACTTCCCAGGGTTTGAAACTGATTGCTTTTATACAATTCTGATAATGTCTATTTAGTCTAACAGCTCCACTGAGTTAATCTCTTTCACATATTTCTCTCTTCGGAATAATGAGTCCAATACTTAACGTTTCTGGGACACACAGAACTCCTTAATTTCTGCTGTTGCTTTTCACTGTAAAGGGAAAAATGGAAACGTCCTATCATCTTTTAAGAATACTTGGCACACAGCTATGTTGCTATAGTTACTCTGCATAGTTCATGAAACTGGTCTGTACACTACATAAAATAAAGTTTGATTTTATTTGAAGAGCCTTTAAATTCTAAACAACCAATCTGGCTGCTCTCATTCATGAAACATTAATATGGATTTAGTCTTGGACATGTTAGTTGATGTCTTGCACTGCATCAGATTCTGCTAATTGGTGCACTTTCAAGCTTTAAAACCCTTTGTAAGGACACTAAGTCCAATTGTTTTACTATTATTGTGTTTATGTGTTTTCATGTCAACCCTGATTTATGTCAACCATATCCTAGAGTTTTCTTGCAAGATTTATTCTGAAGAGGTTTGCCATTGCTTTCCTGTATGGCTGAAAAAATGTCTCTTTCCCAAGGTCATCCAGTAGGTTTCTGTGGCTGAGCAGGGATTCAAACTCTGGTTTCTCAGAGCTCTTATCCAACACTCAAACCACCACACCATGCTGGCTCTGTAATCATTTAATGCTGAGGTATAATTACCAAACCAAATAAGAACACAAATGACAAGCAGTTGCTACTCAATATTATGTATCAACAGTGGGAAGTGTAATTTTTTGAGACTTTTAGCCTTCTCTGACAGAGACCTCTGGTGCCACAATAAAGTACAGTTTCCAGAATTCTCTAGCACTGAGCCAGTGAGTTAAAGCGGTCCCAAATTGGATTATTTATGCAGTATATTTTGGACTTTAGTCACATCACATATATTTGTGTTGTCCGCAGTACACCTTTTAGTCTGTTTATTGAACAGCTTACAGGTGCCCAGCAGAGCCATAGAATCTGCAGTATATTCCAAAGAGAAATTGGGAGCATATAAGCTTTGCATTTCACCATGACACTACCTTTCCATAGTGGTGGGATTGTGTGCGCCTGTGATGCAAAAGGCTATGCTGATCATAGCAGCACTGCTAGGAGGGTCTCCCATGTCAGACAGGCTTTTGCTGAGAAGCCAGACTAAATATGCCAAACAGCTACTGGGCAGCACCAATAGTGGGGCTGCCACTGGTGGAGAATCTCTCAGAGACAACAACAGCGGCACCATAGATGATACCTACTATGCAGAAGGAGGCACAACAAACCTCTTTTTGAATGTATTTTAACATGAAAACCCTATCATCCAAAATGAAACAAGAGATTTCATTTCATGCCAGAAGATGACCCACCCAGGTTGGAAGGCACTCAATGAGCTACTAAAATACAACAGAGGACAACTACAAGAAGCACTGTGTCTAATGATGCACCTTAATCCAAAAAGATGTTCAGCTTTTGGTAGCTTAGAGGTGAAAGGAAAGTCCAAAGTTGCACAATACCTATTATAGGACCATGGAATGTGAGAAGTTTGAATCAAGGAAGCTAGTGTAGTACACGAAAAGGAATGTATAAACATTGCAGTATTTGGTGTGAGCGAGCTAAAATGACAAGAATGGGGTGGCATTAATAGTGAGGAGGATGTAACAAAAGCAACCAAAGATATATGCAAAGTCTGACCAAAATATATCCATAAAGTGTTCAGGGAAACACATTATAAAACTATATTCCGAATTTATGATCCAATACCGAGTAGAAGAAGAATTTAAAAGATGCTACACGGAGTTCAGAAGGAAACTGATCACACACCAAACCGGAGGCTTGTTAAAAATAGGTGACTGGAATGCAAAAGTAGAAAAAGTAGCAGAATCAAAGATGGTAGGAAAATTTGGACTAGGATCAAAATGAAGCAGGAGAGCAAGTGAATGAATTATTCAAGGCCAACAGTTTGTTCATCACAAATACATTCTTTAAGCAACTCAAGAGACATTTGTTACGTAAAACAATCATCTAGTGCTGATAAAATAGACTACATAATTGGAAACAGATGTTGGAGAAGTTCTGTTCACAAAAGCCAGGCCATTGCATTATTTTCATATATGGAGCAAGAAACGCCAGATGACCAAGCTGGGTTCAGAAAAAAAAAGAGGCACTATAATCATATTGTAAAGATTAATTGGATATGGAGTGCACCAAGAACTGCAGAAGAAATCAGCTCTGTTTTGTATATTATAACAAAGCCTTGGATTTTGCAGATCATGAAAAACTATGGATCACTCTTAGAGAAATAAGTATGTCACAATATTTGATTGTTCTGATGGAACAAGAGGCTGCTATCAGGGCAGAATACAGAGAAACAGAATGATTTCCTGTTGGCAAGGGAGTCAGGAAAGGCTGCAATTTAACACCCTGTTTAACTTATATACTGAACCTATCATATGTAAAGCGGATTAGACTCAGAGGAAGGTGGTATGAAAACCGGAAAAAGGAACATCAACAATTTAAGATACACAGATGACACTATACTATAGCAAAAAATAGCAAAGACGGATGATTACCAAAGAAAGTCAAGAAAGAAATGCAAAGGCTAAATGGCTAACACTTAAGGGAAAAAAGAACAATGACTGCAGAAGATTTATATATGTTAAAGGAGTGATGAAGAATTGAAATGTTCAGATTTCCCTACTTTGGCTCAATCATATCAGATAGAGTGAAAAAATCAGAAGAAAACTTGGACTTTTGCCGAGTGCTAGTTGCTTGTTACACTATTGCCATTAATTAGTGATATATATGAGAATACTATGATTTATGAGTAACATTGTACAAAAAACATTACTAAGATTCTGTATGGTGTGGTATGAGGGAGGTGGGGCGTGACACCATGAGTCATTACACGAAGACACAATTCTATGATGCCACTGCCTAATAGATTTTTTTATTTAGACTGAAGTCTACTGCTCATTACCTGATAAATACCACTGATACCTCTGATCAGCATGTATGGCCTTGCTTCATTGATCATGTAATTATACTGAGCCACAGTGGACAAGCTATAGCTGAGTTAAGAAATACATTATAATTTGGATGTACCAATATGCGAAGGAAATTACTTTTCTCTAATCATATATGCCTCTTCTTTCAAACTGACGTAGATATATGGCAACCGAATCATGTCCTTATCATATGGGGCTTATGTCGGCCAAAAGAAATGGCTGCTCCATGAATACTTTTACAATGGGAGAGAAGCGGGATGCCTCAATGATGATTAAGAAGCGCAACTGGCTGTCCCACCTTCACTCTTCAGGAACACTTCAGGAACCAAAGGCTTGCTTGGCACAATTTATTCAGAGGAGGTTTGCCATTGCCTTTCTCTTAGTCAATGGGTTTCTATGGCAGAATGGAATTTTGAACCTGAAGGTGTATTCATAAGGCAGAATTAGGCAGTTTTTGCAACACCTTAACTGTCACAGCTCAAGGCTATGGAATTCTAGGATTTGTGTTTGGTGAGGTACTCAGCCTTGTCTCCATAAAGCTCTGGTGTCTCACCCAGGATTCTGTCAAACAGTGTCATGGCAGTTAAAATGGTATCATCTGCTTTGTGAATTCTGCATTGTGAATTGTCTCCAAAAGTCTTTGTCCAACACTCAAACACTGCACTACATCAGTAATTCTCTCCCTCTCCCTCTCTCAATCTCCCTCTATTACACACATACCCTTTAGCTGAAGAAAAGAGGGTATGAAATTAAACTTGACTCAGCTTTAAGTTTCAAAATTAAAAAGCCATTTTTGGGATATGAATCCCAAAACATGCCTACTTAAAAATACTTTGGATGGTATTTACTACTGAGCCTGTATATTTACAATCTTTGTTTTCCACACCTTGTTTTGATTTCTAGCTGTGAAACACAGTGGAAAGAAGCTGAGGTCCCATCTGACAGAAGTGTCAGCTTGGATTTATTCTGATCCCTTTCCCTTGCTACCAGTCTATATATTTTAAATTGTGCACAGTCCATATGGAACATACTGGCTCCAAACAACAAAAGTAGAATAATATAGAATATGATATGCAATTTATTTATATAAGCCTGTGGTGAAGCAGAATGCATAACTGCTTTTCAGGTAGTCTCCTGACAGAGTCATATAATACCCTCCAAGAATTGCTTCTTTATTATTATCTATAAGGATTTTTTTTAAAGTCCTTGATCAGGAAATCAACTAAGTCTTAGATACAATTCTCTAAATATATTGGGAATAAGGTGTGCTTAATGGCATGTATAGAATAGTGTCTTATGATTGTTGTCATAAGAATATAAAAACATTTGGTTAATATACTAACTTCAATTCTGTAATCCCTATGTGTTCTACACTTAGTATCTTAAAAAGGCATGAATCATTGGTTGGTCCCAGCTGGAGTACACCTATTTAATAAATTGTCAAATTATGACCAGTACAAGGTACACCCCATTTCTTTATAGCAATAGAAGTACATTTCTGTACCGCTTATCCCTGCACTTAAGCCACTCCGAAGTGGTTTACAATGTGTAAGCTAGTGCCTCCAACAGCTGGGTACTTATTTTAGTGACCTCAGAAGAATGCCAGGCTGAGTCAACCCTGGGCCCCTTGCTGGTATTGAACTCACAACCTTGTGGTTTGTGAGGGAGTGGCTGCAGTACAGGCATTTAACCATGCACCACCCGGCTCCTTTAGTGGGTCTACTCTAGTTTGGGGTACAAACAGGATTCAGGTCAATATGTATTCAAGATATAATGGTTGGCAGTAGATTCAGGGCAGACAAAAGGAAGCCATCACACAATGTAGGCTAAATACAAACCTTGTCCCAATTTTTCACACTGACTTAATTGGGGAATAGTAGGTATTAGGTATGGTAAATCCAATTGATTCATGACCCTACTCTACTTAGGGACTTAAGCATCTGGACTTAAGTCTACATGGTGTAGTCAGTAGTTGGAGTGTTGGACTATGACTCTAGAGACCAGGGTGCAAATCCCAGTTTGGCCATGTGAACCCCATGGGTGACCTTGGACACGTCACACTTCTCTCAGCTTCAGAGGAGACAATCCCAAAGCCCTCTGAACCAATCTCACCAAGAAGGCACCATGATAGGTTCACCTTAATAATAATATAATAATAATAATAATACATTTTATTTATGACCGCTATTCCGCGATTCATAGCGGTGTACAGTAAAATTGTAATACAATAACAAAAATAAGTAAAGGAGGGAGAAGTCTCGTCCTTCAGGCAGTCCCTGATGTTGCTGGGTCTGCCTGATCACTCCCTCTTGGGCCGATAGACAGTTGAGGAGGGAGGGGCCTCTTCATCCAGGCAGTCCCTGATGTTGCTGGGTTCTGCCTGATCGCTCCCTCTGAGGCCAAGATGACAGTTGAAGAGGGAGGGGCCTCTTCCCAGGCAGTCCTGTGTTGCGTGGTCTGCTGCTCGCCTCCTCTGAGGCCAAGATGATAGTTGAGGAGGAGGGGGCCTCTTCCTCCAGGCAGTCCCTGATGTTGTTGGGTCTGCCTGATCGCTCCCTCTGAGGCCAAGATGACAGTTGAGGAGGGAGGGGCCTCTTCCTTCAGACGTCCTGAAGTTGCTGGGTCTGCCTGATCGCTCCCTCTGAGGCCAAGATGACGGTTGAGGAGGGAGGGGCCTCTTCCTTCAGACAGTCCCTGATGTTGCTGGTCTGCCTGATCGCTCCCTTGAGGCAGTGACGGTGAGGAGGGAGGGGCCTCTTCCTCCAGGCAGTCCCTGATGTGCTGGGTCTGCTGATCGCTCCCTCTGAGGCAAGATGACGGTTGAGGAGGGAGGGGCCTCTTCCTTCAGACAGTCCCTGATGTTGCTGGGTCTGCCTTATCGCTTCCCTCTGAGGCCAAATGACGGTTGAGGAGGGGGGGCTCTTCCTCCAGCGCTCCCTGATGTTGCTGGGTCTGCCTGATCGCTCCCCTCTAGGCCAAGATGACATTGAGGAGGGAGGGGCCTCTTCCTTCAGACAGTCCCTGAAGTTGCTGGGTCTGCCTGATCGCTCCCTTGAGGCCAAGTGATGGTGAGGGGGAGGGGCCTCTTCCTTCAACAGTCCCTGATGTTGCTGGGTCTGCCTGATCGCTCCCTCTGGGCCAAGATGACAGTTAGGAGGGAGGGCTCTTCCTCCAGGCTCTGATACCTAAATGTAAAAATACAGTCAAAAGCAGCATGCAATTTCTGAGCAGAGATGTTGTAGAAGGAATGTTCTTTACTTTTATGTATTTAAATTGTGTCTGCCCTTACTTTCAAACTAGCCAGAGGCTAATGCTTGTAAATCAATCACAATATCTTTTTCAAATATAAAACAAAACAAAAATAATAACCATGATCAGAATTACCTTGGCCCAAATATTAAACTTAGTAAAAGTATAAAACAACAAAAGCAACTTAAATCAAATTTAAATAAGCAGTAGCAATAAATCCCACAAAATAGGAAATTTCTAGAATAAAATGTACAGCAAACCATTTCTTGACAATATTAATGAAAAGATCTTTTCACCTGGTGCCTAACTGGCTATAGTGCCCTTATGTTTTCAGAGACTCCCTAGAACAATCCAGTTGGACATTAAATAAATTATTCCTAGGTTTCTTTGGAAACCTATCAAGAGCTCAAGACTTCCATCTCCAGTCCTCCATTCCACTGGAGGACTGCCTATCCAAATGATCTAAAGAAAAAAATCTTTATTGTTTCAGGATGGTGCAGAATTTTACAGATTTCTCACATGTCCCTCCTTAGTCTCCACCACCAAAGAATTGGAATTTTTACTCCCAGTGAGCAAGCGTAGACCTATCCACAGAGTTATGTGGTGGGCTTTCTAGTGACCTAGGGATGACAAAGCATCAGTACAGAACTTCCAGCTTTTTTGGTTTAAGGTCTACTCCTATTAACAGAGTTCTGGAACTGCAGCCATTTTCCCCATAACAGTTTATCTGCTGTATATATTGAATATCCAGTAGATGAACTTCAAGTCACTGATGCAGTTCAAGTCAGGACTAGAATAAGCACTGACAAAACTGATTTTTCAACTTATTTTAAAATGAGTGCTTCAAAATTGTTTGGCCCCTATCAACAAATGGATTCCCACAAAGCAGAATTATTTTCATCTGGAGAGGTCCATAATCTATACTGCCTATTATGCAAAATTCACACCATTAGTTTCACATTTAGGCATGGAGTCACCCTAATACTTAAATAGCACCCTGATTTATTTATTTTTCAAAAAGGACAAGCTCAGCAAATACAGCTGCTCCTTATTCTATTTCAAAGTCAAACAGAAAGATTTTCACCCAAACCTGTCAAGTTTACATGATGCTTGACCTTAAAACTGAGCCTTTGTGTGCCATTTCCCAAAATAAGCATCAGTCAAGTTAGGGAGAATGCCTGAAGCAAATCAAATTATACCAGTTGGCAAGATGCTGTTTTTCAAAAAAATATTGTTTAAAAATGGCTTTATGGGTGAATCTCCCATCAATGTTAATGTTCCACATTTTCCCCTAAGCCCACATGTTCTTTGAAGCAAGTTACCAGCTTAATTGGGACTCTTTAATAAAATTTAATGCTATTTTTTAAATGAAGAAAGATGAAAAGATGCCTAGAGGGGAATCTTGAACACAAGGTATTTAAAGAAATTATACTTTGAGGATGCTGATTTCCACAATTCATTTAATGAAACAACACTAGCATTTCAATATTATGACTCCCCCACTGCCATCCATACTTTTCTCTCTTCAGTCCCTCTTCCCTGCAGGAAAAAAAATGCAGACCTTAAATTGCAGACTTGTCTCCTCTATTATGATGAATATTCCTCATTTCTTGTAAATGAGGGCTGCACATTCTTGCAGACAATTAGGCAGATAACTTTTCTTAACATTTATTAATCCTAAGCACTGGATTTTAAACAGTGTGACTTCAATAGTTCTGTATTTAATACAAACTTGGGCATTTCTAATCAAGAAACATATTATACACCAACTCCTTTAGGCTATAAACTGTTGCATGAGATGATTCCCCACCACCACCATCAAACAATGGGATATTGAGCAATATAACAGAAAGGGCAATTCAAATCCTGTTGCCTGTGACAGTGTTAATCAATGAATGACTTTACACCAACTAGCTGGGTATGTGAATGAAAAACGAAAAGAAACATTAAAAAAAAGAAGACCTGCAGTGTGATTCAAAAACATCATTCTATACAAGGCTGTGAATGAATGAGTCATTAGACAGATATAATACTGGGCTGGAATGAAAAGAGAAAATTGGTTCACAAAGCTGTGTTTGGCAGGTCTTCCTGTCTGTTTCCTTTGTTATTATTTCAGCTATTTTGCTGGAACAAGTGTCCCTCCTCCCCTTTCACGCTTTCTCCCTTTAGCATCTGACAGTGAATTTAAAGTTTGATGGAAATGCCTGGAAAACTCAGGAGATGTCACTGCCAAGAGAAATGGAGGATTGGTTAGAAGGTACTCTCATTAAAATGTCTCTGAAACAGGTCTGACAACAAGAGCAGCAATGATGACGACAACAATGATGATGACCTGAAGAGCTGTTACCCTTTTTCACTGAGATTGAAAAAGCCACAATATAGTCATTGGTTTCCACCTACAATGGTAAGTACTTTAATTGTTTTGTTATACTATCCAGTACATGTGGAAACTAGCTGCCTCCATTTGTGTTGTCAGGGAGCTGCTAAAAACACAGAGTCCTTACCACAAAATCATACTCATGTCTGAACTGTGACTGGGATGAAATAACTGTTGCTTACTGTCCAACCTCAAACAGTTGATGTGCACCACTTGCAATGACTGTACTTGCTTTCAAGGAAACTCATAGTTTTGAAACCCTGCTGGTTATGAGTTCTGCCTCAAGGTTTGTTTTGTGCTGTATATTACTCAGGATCACTATATCATTCACAGTCACTTTCTGGCAACACTTTGAAGCATGGCTTATTACCTTTAAAATCTACAATATCTCAGACCCAGGAAAAGTCACAAGCTAAACTTCAAGGAGTCCTGGGTGTAAAGCTCTGCAGCAAAAGAGTTGGAACCACACATGATTCACAGTCTGCACTTTCCTCATCCTTGCTATGGGGATTTTAGTTGCCCTCCTTCCTTTTTCTTACTAGTTGCTGAAGATTGGTTTTATTATGGTAGTATTTTGTTTTTTGTGGCATTATCCATTAATATTGCAGGTGGTATCCAATAGTATGTTTCTGTTTGTGGCTGTTCCTTCAATCAGTGACAGTGGCTCCTCCCTACAGCATCCTAAAATCTGGTTCTGGAGAGCTGGGAAATCCACAAAGACTGTAAAGCAGGTAGGAAGAAAGACTTAACCCTATGTTAACTTATTATTATTATTATTATTATTATTATTATTACTATTATTATTACTATTATTTATAGCTCACCTTTCCCAAAGGATCGAGGCAGGTAACAATCATAAAATACATCAATAACAAATATAAAACATATATGAATAAAAATTACATAATCCCCTTACCCCATATTATAAACTAAATGACATTATCATTTATTATTACTGTTACTACATTTTGTTGGTGTGTTTTGTATGAATTTTATTGGCTGTAATCCCACCTTGATCCACCCTGGGAGAAGTGGGAAAA
>NC_056523.1:86174925-86200266 GCF_019175285.1 Sceloporus undulatus | reverse complement strand
TATTATTATTATTATTATTATTATTATTATTATTATTATTATTATTATTATTATTATAAAATACAATTAAATTAATAAAATAGACATAATTAAAACGAGGCATCATGGGGCAGACAAGGGCAAGCTATATCAAGGGCGGTCAGTCAGGGAAGGCCTGACAGAAGAGATCCTTCTTGACAGCCTTCTTAAAGGCATCAAGAGACGTAATATGACAGATCTTCTACAGCATGTCATTGCATAGTTTAGGAGTGGCAGATGAGAAGGTCCTCTGGGTAATCGCAGCCAGCCTAGTCTTCCTTGACTAGAGGACCTTGATACAGTCCAGTTGAGAGGTTACCATAGTGTGTACCACCGTTTCTAGGTCCCCTGGCTCCAGGAAAGGTCGCAGAGAGTTCAGGTGGGAGTTTAGGTAGGACTTTATTTACATGTTTGTTTTACCTACTGGCCCTGTCTCCTTCACTGGTTGTTTTGTATTGTTCTTTTTACAAAACTGTATTTAAAACATTGGTCTTTTAACACAATTGTAATTTTTCCAAAATATATTAAGTGGCTTTTTGCACCAGAAGGATGGGATAAGCCTGGATGGATGGATGGATGGATAGATAGATAGATAGATAGATAGATAGATAGATAGATAGATAGATAGAGTGTTGACAGATTATTCTTTCTAGCATGTGACTGTGCTCAATGCCTCTTCATTCCTTTGTGGTTTAGTTGGAATCATCTTTCTTCAACATACCTGAATATCCATTTTCCATGCAACAGTCTTCCAGAAATTAAGCAAACCAAAGGGATAATGAGGTCTGTAGTAACTTGAGGTAATATTTCACTGACAAGAAGCGGAGTGGACTATGATGCTCTGCTGACAAGAATGCTGATTATAAGTAACAAGGTGACCTAATGACTTTCTCTTTACAAAAAGTTCTCATTGTATGTTCTAGTGTACAAACTGCCTTACTTTTTCTCATTATCAAGAATTTTTCTGATTGCAAATGGATGTGGCACAAAGCAAGTAACCCACATGCATTCATGTTTATTTTTATTTGTCAATAATAAATGATATAAATAATTTTGTTTTAAAAGATGACCTCATGAATCTATGAGAGAAACTCTAGAAAAAGAAATGAACATGGACTGTAGGTGTCAGGGTTTTCTGAATTACCTCATCTAATATCTGAAAAAAAGAAAGCCTTGTGTCATTCTTTGAATTTCCCATTTTGCCCCAGTTATCTTTCACTTCTCTATTGGCCTACATGTTTGATTAATGCTAACCATTTAGTGAAGTTCTAAAGGTCTTGTTAGCTAGAAATATGCAATGAAATCTAATGACATTTAGAGAATTCAGGTGGGAGTTTATTTCAAGATTGCTGTACAAGATATGGTGCATAATGTTACAGCTTTCAACTCAAAAAACGTCACAGTTGCAGAAAAGCATAAATATTACATTATCATTCTTTCTCAGATGTTGGCATTTAAGACTTTCCCTCTCCTCCTTTCAGAGTCTTTTCAATGCAGAAAGCTCATCTACATCTACATCCTGCATTGAAATATAAACCTCTCTTGTCAGTTTAGCTGGGACTAGCATTTGGATTTGGCCCCTAGGTAATACTTAAGATTCTTTACACTGTTGTTGTCACTGTGTGCCTTCAAGTCATTTTCAGTTTATGGTGATTCTAAGGCTAGAGAGTTTTCTTGGTAAGATTTATTCAGAGTGGGTATGCCATTGCCTTCCTCTGAGTCTGACAAAATGTAACTTGTCCAAGGATACTCAATGGGTTTCCTAGTTAGGTGGGGATTCAAACTTTGCTTTTTCAGTATCTTACTCCAGTACTTGAACCACTCCACCACACTGTGTCTCCAAGACAGTTGTATAATTCCCATTAGGAAAAATCAGGGAAAAACAAACCCTTGATTTACTATGATCAGTTTAAACCCTGGTTTAAATCTACAGTAATTCTGAATCTGAATCTAATTAAGGATATGGTTCAGCACCTTAGATAATTCCTCAAATATTCAGAATCACCAGCTCTCATTGCCACAAGTGTAAAGGGGGACACAATTCTCTGCAGGCTCTTTTTTCAGGTAGGATAACTGTATCAGTGGATATTAATTATGATTTGTTATGGCATTGACTCCATTGTCAATGACAGTACATTCCCCCATATGTTGCTGAAGAGCATGACAGTGCTGTTTCAATCATGTCCTATTTGTGGGCTTCTCATAGCCACGGTGGGAAATAGGATGCTGGAAAAGGTAGATCATTGACAGCATTCAGCACAATGCTTTTCATATTCTTGTTATTAAGTGTGTCCAGACCATCCTTTCTTTTTGCATGCCATTTTCCCTTTTGAGTTTGTGTTATTCAGGCCACAACTTTGGCAATTAAAATATGGGGTGAAACAGATCACCCCTTTGCACCACTTTCCAGGCAGCTTGGGGGCTTGGCGTACCCACAACACCCCCCCCCAAGATGCCCGGAAGCCAGCTTCAGGCTGCCCAGCTGCCCACATATGGGCCAACTTCTGGGCACTCCAGTGGCACAGTGTTTACATGCTGCATGCCACTGGAGCACCTTAAAGTCAGCTTTCAGCTGCAGCGAGGCCAAAAACCAGATTTTTGATGGTGCAAAAAGGAGCGACCAACAAAAAAGTGGATTAGGATCACAGCATGCAGTTGCCACAGCCCCAATCCAGCTTTGTCAGGGACAGTCTGTTTCATCCCTAAGTTTTTCTTGAAGGGACCTTCAACTGTCTCAGTAGTCTTATCTCCTTTATTGCTAAATATGCTCTTATATTTTAAAAATCTTATTTGGTCATAACTGTCATGAGTGCCATTCTTGGGAGTAAACATAAATACAAAATAAATAAACAAACCTTTAACCATTTTTTAAAAAATCTGTGAAATTCTAGCTTTTATAATGCAGATTTTTGTGTCCCTTATACTAGCCTTATTACTGAATTTATGTGTAGGTTCACCTGAGCACCCATACAGTGAAATATACCCAGATACATCTTAATGTAGCTTATGGAAGTAGCAGGATGGAAAACCTTGATACAAGAGCACAAGGTAGCCATGAATCATTCCAATCCTGAGTATGAAGCACAGTTCTTCATCTCAATGAGATTGGACTGGATGATCTTCTAGTTCCTGCAGTGACCCTATGATTTTAAGACTTGGAAGCAAACCCCACTGTGCAGCTTGGATTCAAAATCTGTGACTGCTTGGCTATACATTCAGGACTTGCAGCAGCTTTCAGAACTTAACACTAGGGAAGAAGTGAAGAACAATGAATGATTTATAGAAATCTAAACCAGCAGTGCACAAAGTGTGGCCTCTCTGACCCTTTCAGTTTTGGTAAAAGAACTGACAAAATATGTGGGGAGTGATGTAAAAAAAAAAAAAAAAGGGGGGGGGAGATCATTTCCTATAGGGGGTTGAGGGTACCCAGAAGACATCAGATGGACAAATACAGACCACTGAGCCCCAGAAGTGAAATTTTCAAAATTTTCAAAAGTGGGTTTAAAATTAAGTCATATTGTGGTAGAGGGGGATATTACATGTTGTCACACATTTCTAAGCTGACACTCAGACCACTTTAAGATTGCTTTACTGAAGCAGACCACATCTGATGTCTTATTTGTGACTTTCATGGATACAAAGGCAGTTTATATGGTATAGAAAACTATTCTTTTCCCCTTGTGCTCCATCCAAAAAATCTCCCATCTCTTTCTTCCCTGACGCCGCTCAGATTTTTCTTCCTCTTTCACTGCTATTGTCTTGGTGGCATAGGAATTATTATTAGAGCCCTGGTGGTGCAGTGGTTAAATGCATGTATTGAAGCCACTCACAAACCACAAGGTTGTGAGTTCAATACCAGCCAGGGTCTCAGGGTCGACTCAGTCTGGTATCCTTCTTTTTTTTTAATATATTTTATTAATTTTTAATACACTGTAACCAACAATCATAACATTCCTTACAATAATCACAACTTTATACTTTACAAAATACATTCCCAAATCCCTCCCTTCTTATTTCACATTTCTTACTTTGATATAGTCTGTTATTTGAATACCACTTCCTATATCCCCCAAAGAAACATAGAACGATTTCCAACATTATTAATACACATTCCATCATGTGACACTTATAAAAAAAAATACAGAAAACACACTCGCTTATCTCCCATGCCATATTCCCCAGTCTGGTATCCTTCTGAGGTTGCTAAAATGAGTACCCAGGTTGTTGGGGGCAATTAGCTTACACATTGTAAACCGCTTTGGGAGTGCTTAAGTGCACTGATAAGTGGTATAGAAATGTACTTGCTATTGCTACTTACTATATATTATTAGGATAGAATATGTAGTATAGGTTCAAGGCCAGTGTACATTCATTACTACTATGGAATTCAGTTGAGATCCTATGTATGTGATGAATGTGAACCCACTCCAAGTAATTGTGGCTGGTTTTTGTTTTGTTTTTTACAAGCAAAATTTTTTTAAAGAAGAGATTTACTAGCCTTGGTTGCTACATTCTTTTTTGGTATTGTACATTTAAATTCTACTTCTAAGTGGTTACTAGAAAAAAATATTGGAAATAAATATAGAAAAAAATACTAAAAATATTTAATAGTCCATTATAGATGCCTGCATACATCCTGCTTTACAAGCATGAGTAATGGCCAAGAGAGAAAGTTCTATGTTCCACTTTCCTGGAGATTCCTCTTTTTCTCTCTCAAATAGGAGGCTTTATAGGCAAGGATGAATGTTGTTAGAAATATGTTAAGAAGTGAAGCTGTTAAGACTCCTTTTCCTGCCACGTTCCTCTGCATTGATCACAAACTTCCAAAGTCACAGGGACATCTTGTACAACCAGAAGTTTTCCATTCCTTGAAATAATTCTCTGTCTGTAATGGAGATGCGCGCACAGCAGTGAACATTTTCCCAGTTCTGCATACCTGATGATGTAAGAGTTCTATGTGTGTATCAGAGCACAGTCTTTTAAGACAATTTGAACAATCATAAGTATTGAAGACCAGATAAGATTGACATAGGGTCTACAAATCCAAGCAGGACATGATGGGAGCCCTGTCAGTGCAGTTCATTGTGGATGAGCTGTTGCTAGCCGAAAAACAAATCCTGAAAATGTCATCATTCGCTTTTCCAAGCCTACAATTTCTTTCCATTGTTGTTGTTCTATTTTCTATCAATTCTAGTCTCCTTATTCAGTCTAATAGATATAGTACCTAAATGGCCATATAAGTTTATTCTGCTGGTGATTCACTTCTGTCAGTGAAACCAGGGGGACAGTGATTCCACATCAACCCAGCAACCCTTTAGACCTGTTCTAAAGGGGAACCCTCCTGGGCAGGTTTTCAAGTTATGCTGAGTTACAGGAGGGAGAGAAGAGAAAGAAATCCCAGACGTGCTAGTGTGCTGCTGGATTTAGAGCATTATTTTCCACAGTTTTTAAAGGAGTAAATTAAAATGCCATGGAGGTGAAGAATGACATCCCTTTATGTGTCAAGAAAACACATCTGTGTCAGCATGCAGTGTACTTTCTTACCACAAATTCCAGATATCCCATTAATGGTTTGTTCTGTTATTTATGGAAGAAAAAAGTGACTGCAGATAAACAGTGCTTAGCTGTGAAAAGGTTTCCAGGTGGGGATTCCAATGTCATTACCAAGTTGTTGGACATGGTCTGCCTCCTGCAATGTGCCAGGAGTTTATATATCCTGTACTACATTTCATTCTTGGTAGGTAAACATCCTTGATTCAGTTCCACTTTCACACACATGTATTCTAACTCTCAGTTTGGGTTCCGAAATGGAGAGATATCTAGAACACTGCATTTCAAATTTTAAATATGGATCTGTGGTTTTCTTTCTCCCTCTCTCACTGCAATGCTGATGTATTGATTGATCCATCCTTTCCAGCTGTGTCTGAGAGCTGCCTTGTACTGATCAGCACTCCCTTCAGCAGGGGCTGTTTTGTACATGAGACTATGTCTGTCTATCTAGCTAAACACTTTTGTCCAGTAGCCTAATTGCTACTGATAGATCAGCATGGGGAATAGTATTATTTAGTTATGTGCTGCAGTAGTGTACAGGGGGAGCATTTGTGGGGGAACTAATACAATTAGTCTTATTATGAGTTTTCTCTCTAATTTCATTTTAAAATAATTTTGGTTGGTGTTATGTGAGAAACAATTGATCTTTTGTCACTGGGAGATGACAAACTTGGATTTCTCTCTCTCCTCTCCATATAGGGCTCCTAGCAAACTACAAAATATTTTTGGCTCTCATTTCTATGACCTTTCCACCTGCCTGGTATCAAAGCTTTGTTGTTGTTATGTGCCATGTAAAGTTTTCTTTATTCAGAGAAGATTTGCCATTGCTTTCCTCTAAAGCTGAGAGAGTGTGACTTGCTCAGGGTCATCACTGGGTTTATATAAATAAATGTCCTCCTGGAGCCCTAGTTCAACACTCAGTTGAACCATATTGGCTCCTAAGGCTAAATTGATATAATTTATTGTACTGAGGCTCTTATACAGTAATCGCTATTCCAAACATTTCTTGTAGTTGTTGCATAACTTTGGACATTCCAAATTATCAGGTGTTCAGGTACTGATTATACTCAGATACAAAAAGATGAAAGAGATCCTATTCCTTAAATACTTGTGTAAAATATGAAATCTCTACCCATATCATTTCCTAATGGTATTTCCAAGCTTTCTCTGACACATGAAACTGGAAGGGATGTAAGAATTCATTTTATTCAAGGGGATCTGCCCCTGATCCCCACTTTCTCAAAACATACCCTTACAAGACCAGATCTACTTCACATATCCATTTAAAGGTAAATCCAAAATATCACCGAGTGCAATGAAGCTCACTCCTAGATAATCATGGATAACACTACAGTCATATTTTACTAAATCAGGCCCTGTACAGACTGGTGCTTTGTGCCGATCTGGAGCCAAAATAAGGGTTAGGAAGGGCTCGGCATCCACACATGCCCAGACCTTCTTTGGCGTGTGGGCACCATGGGTGCATGTGCTCATCTATATGGGGCATGCAATGATGACATCTGCACAGTGCCCAAACCCCACCGTGCTGTGCAGATGTCATCATTGCATGCAAGGGCACCAATGGTGCCCCATGCATGACCTAAAAAGAACCCGTTGGGAGAGGGTACTTCTTAGGCCTCCTGGAGGCCACCCCATTTGGTTGGTGCAGTCTCCATAAGAGGCAGAAAGAGGCATCTGGCCGCCCCTTTCTGTCAGTCTGTATCCCCCCTTAGATATGCCTGGATTTGCCACTGAATACCTGAATTGGCAAGATACAAATCCAGACATTTCCTACTTCTGGATAGTCCATCATTCTTTTTATTCAATGTGTTAGAGACACAAGTTCAGCTTGAGTTTCTGAAAAATGCATCCAGGCCCAAGAGGCAATATTTTTAAATAGTGTGCTCGCAAAAATTCTGTTATTTTCTTTCTGTAGATTGATTGCATTTTCTTCCCTTTAGAAAAGCTACTCCTTGCTCCAGTAGGGAGATGGTGAATAGTTTCCAGTGACAACAATGAATCCAGTAGACATATATTTAAAATCTGGACAAAACCTTGACAATTACTGTTTGTTTTCCTTCTTTTTGAAAATATTATTATTATTATTATTATTATTATTATTATTATTATTATTAATCACATTAATTCTGAGGCCAAGGTAAAGCATACATTTCCATTATCAATCTAAGAAACGCTCTACTTCCAAGAAAGGCAAACTGATAGATCAGCATGGTGAATATTGAAAATTATGGCATATACTGTGTGTAGATGCTAGAATAATAGAATTGTTTCTGACTGCTGTGAAGCTTAACAATGGTTTTATCAGGAACGGAACACTTTCATAGTGAATGTTATTATTACTGATTTCCACTAGGAAACATCTTCCCTGGGCACAGATAACTGGGAAAGGTTACCAACATCTGTGAGGTCATAGCTGTTATGCACTGTCAACATCTTTCTTCAAAACTCATATTTTTGGATATTTCTGCACAGAAATGGGCAAACTACTACCAAAAATAAATTTAAAACCATTCTTTAAAATATAGTTTCACTTCAGTTTTGTTATTAGCTTTATAATATTAGACTAAACTAATAGTCCCTGCAGGTAGTACCACACCTCATACTTCAACACACTTCAGGGCTGATCAATGAATATTAATACACTTTGGATGGAGCAATACAAAGTGTTCAGTCCCAATTAATACACTTCTATGCACTAGGTACTTCAATAGACTAAAATGATGATCAATTAATCATTGAACACACTTTGGGGTCTAGTTAATCACTTAGAAGACATGGACATAGTAATTTAAAGCCCACTGACTACTGAGTACAAGAATTGGTAGAGGACAGAATTTTGAAGATCTAGATGCTTCAAATAAGAGTGTACTATACTAAGGGTACTAAAATGGTTATAGTCTAGGATCCCTGGCTACCTTGATCAGGCTCTGTGTTGACACTGATGACTTATAAGTATTTCTAAATGAGGACAAGGAAGAGCAGCAGCAGCATCTTTTCAACCAGTGAAAAACTAGTATCTGAGTGAAACTGTTTGGAATATTTTGTCTTGCCAGCTTCAAGCAGTATAAGGCACACTGTTATTGTTGTGTGCCTTCAAGTTGTCTCTGACTTATGACAACCCTAAGGAAAATCTATCACAGGGTTTTCTTGGCAAGATTTCTTCACAGGGTTTGCCTTCCTCTGAAGCTGAGGGAGTGTGATTAGCAAGTAGGTTTCCATGGCCGAGTGAGGATTCAAACCCTGGTCTCCAGAATCATAGTTCAACATTCAGGCTACTACATTGTTCTGGCTCTAAGGTACATTATGTGTGTGAGTGCTTTCAAATTGCCAGTCAGCTTGTGGCAACCCTATGCATTTCCTAGGGTTTTCTTAGGCAAGGAACAGTCAGAGGTGGTTTTTCCAGTTCCTTCCACTGAAATATATCCTACAGCTCTCATCCAAGTACCAACCAGGGCTAACCCTGCTTAGTTTCCAAATAAAATGAGATCTGGTACCTTTAAGGTATTTAGGCCCAAGGCACTTTATAGTGTTGCTTAAATGTAAAAGCCACTTGACTCTGTCAAATATCTGCTATGCCAGGACCTTGAAGGCAAGGCAGTCCAGTAGCAAGTAGAAACAATGTGTAGTTCAATGGAAATGTAATGGTAAATACAGCAACATGTCAGTAACAAAAATTTCAGGACCATGGATAGCTCAGTAGGTAACACTGATAGTATTGAAGTATCTTCATTTCCGGGCATAGGCGTACGAATTTGAGCTACTCATAATGTTCACCTCAACAGCAACTTAAAATATGAACAATATGAACGCCAGGAAACCGGACCCTCCCTGACACGCCCCCTTCGCCTTCCTCGCCGGACCACCGTTGCTGCCAGAGCTGCGCCTTCTGCCGGGCGGCCTCCTCCCGGGGTGTCGGAGGTGCGCACCTGCGCACCGCCCCGGGAGTGCCGCCCACGGACTGGGGAGCACCGCTTCTGCAGAACTGCGCAGTTGCGCAGCTTTTTATCGGGTTAGGGAGGCTTGGGCTAGCCCGAGAGCAGAGGATGCCTGGGGTGGCTAACCTCTGCTCTTCATATGGCCATAGAGGGGTGGGGGGAGGTTGTGGATGCGGGGGATGCATGGGACGGGGAGGGAAGGGACAACACCATCACGAGCGGAGCTCCTATTGAGGTAGTGTGGGGCAGGGGGAGATATGGTGGTGGGAGAAGGGATTTGCGTTCCAGGGGAAGGAGAGATCGATGCATCATATCTATCCCTCCTTCCTGTCCCTATCCCAACCTTAGGAACCTGAGGGTCGCTCCAACCGTGCCACAAACCCTGTCGCTGCTCCTGTGCAATGCCAGATCAGTAAACAACAAGACCCACAGCCTCCACGACATGTTGGAGGATCAAAAGTGTGATCTGGCTTGCATTACCGAGACCTGGCTTGGGCCTGAAGGAGACGCAGTGTGGGCTCAGGCCCTGCCTGCCGGGTTCTCGGTGAAGGACCAGCGCAGGTTAGGTGGGCGGGGTGTGTGTGTGGCCTTGATACATAGGAACACCGTGTCCCTCACCAGGAACCACATCCGACAGACCTCCTATATCGAGTGTATTTACCTGACCCTAAAGGCTAGGGACAGTCTAGGGATTCTGTTAGTGTATCGGCCACCTCGTGCATTAGCGGACTCCCTTAACGAGCTGACACAGCTGGTCGCTGAACTGATGTTGGAGACGCCCAGGCTTTTTGTCCTGGGTGACTTCAACATCTCCCTCACGGCCAGCTATGTTCCATCCGGTGCGGCTCGGGAATTCATGGAGACCATGGTGGCCTTGGGCCTGTCCCAGCTGATACAGGGTCCTACGCATTGTGCGGGTAATACTCTTGATTTGGTCTTCTGTTCGGATGCGGAAAATCCGTGGGTGGAAATAACTAATATTTCCCCCCTGTCATGGACGGATCATTTCCTGGTGGAGGCTAAGATCAAGGTCTCTACCCAGATCCCCCCCGGGGGTGGTGGACCTGTTAGGATGGTCCACCCTCGAAGGCTGATGGAACCCAAAAGGTTCCAGGAAACCTTAGAGGGGCTCATGGTTGGCAGCGACGGCGACTCTGTTGATGCCCTTACCGGTATTTGGAATACCGGTCTTTCTAGGGCTATACACAGCATCGCTCCCAAGCGCCCTCTCAGGCCTGCTTCCAAATGTAAGCCCTGGTACACGGAAGATCTCCAGGCAAGGAAGCGGGAACTGCGACGGCTAGAGTACCGTTGGCGGAAACACCTTTGCTTAGACGACAAGGCTCTCCTAGCCCAACTGTTAAAGGACTACGGAGAGGCGATACGAGCAGCAAAGAATTCGTTCTATGGTGCTCGTATTGCGTCCGCAGAGTCACGTCCAGCAGAGTTGTTCAGAGTGGTTAGGGAGCTAACTCAGCTCCCTCCTGCTCTGAACCAGATCCTTGAACCTTCTAAGGCCTGCTGCGACCAATTTAATGACTTTTTTGCGGATAAAACCTCTCGTATAAGCGAAGGTCTTAATGCTGACATTCAAGCAGAACCAAGAGTAGAGGTATCCAGAGCCTCCATGGACTCTATTAAACTGGATCGGTTTGAGTCGGTGAGTACCGAGGATGTGGACAAGATCGTCGGAAGTGTTCGGAAAACAACCTGCTCTCTCGATCCCTGTCCCTCGTGGCTAGCGGCCCAGGGGGGACCGGCAGCAACATTATTGTTGCGCCGGATTATTAACACATCTTTGAGGGAAGGGCAATTTCCATCAGAATTAAAATTGGCCACTGTAAAACCGATATTAAAAAAGCCCTCCCTCGACCCCCTGGTACACAATAATTATCGGCCAGTTTCGCTGCTGCCATTTTTGGGTAAGGTGATCGAGAGGGCGGTTGCGATCCACCTTCAGGCGGTCTTGGATGAAACGGATTATCTGGACCCATTTCAAACTGGCTTCCGGGTGGGCTACGGGGTTGAGACGGCCATGGTCGCCTTGGTCGATGATCTCCGTCTGGGCATCGACAGGGGAAGTGTGTCCCTGTTGGTGCTCTTGGACATCTCAGCGGCTTTCGATACCATAGACCATGGTATCCTTCTGGGGCGCCTGGCAGAGGTGGGAATCGGGGGGCACTGCGCTCCAGTGGTTCCGGTCCTACCTCTCTGGGAGGTCCCAGATGGTGCAGCTGGGAGACGTGTGCTCTGACGAGAGGCCCCTTAAAACCGGGGTCCCTCAAGGAGCCATTCTGTCTCCCATGCTCTTTAACATTTACATGAAACCGCTGGGAGAGATCATCCGGAGACATGGGGCGCGGGGTTATCAGTACGCTGATGACACCCAAATCATTTTCTTTATGTCTCCGACTGATGCAGTGACCAAGGATGGCGTCTCTCCTCTCGAGGCCTGTCTAGAGTCAGTAATGGGCTGGATGAGGGAAAACCGACTCAAGCTGAATCCAGAGAAAACGGAGGTACTTGTAATAGGTTCCCCTGGTCCAGGAATGGCGGTGGTTCCACCTGTCCTGAATGGGGTCACGCTCCCTGTAAAGGACTCCGTACGCAGTCTGGGGGTGCTTCTTGACTCGTCGCTTCACCTGACTGCTCAGGTGAATTGGACGGTCAAGAGCACTTGTCATCAGCGTCGGCTTATTCGCCAGCTGCGTCCATACCTGGCCCAGAGGGACCTAGAAACTGTTGTACATGCTCTGGTAACCTCGAGACTGGATTTCTGCAATGTACTCTACATGGGGCAACCCTTATACCAAACCCGGAAGTTTCAAATGGTGCAGAACATGGCAGCCAGGCTGGTCACTGGCGTCTCCAGGGCCAGCCATATAACTCCTGTGCTGAGAGATCTCCATTGGCTGCCCATTCGCTTCCGGGCCCAATATAAGGCGTTGGTAATTACCTATAAAGCCCTAAATGGCTTGGGCCCAGGATTCTTGAAGGACCGCCTCTCCCCGTACATTCCGCCTCGCACCCTCAAAACATCTGGGCAGCATTTACTGAAGGTACCTGGGGCTAGATTATCCTCCACCACACGGAGGACATTTTCCACTGCTGCCCCAGTCCTTTGGAACACGCTGCCCACTGAGCTCCGCTCGACCACCACCCTGGCCCAATTCAGGAAGGACCTGAAAACCTTCCTGTTCCAACAGGCATTCCCCGATTAAAATCCTGTGGGCCTCCCTCCTCTTCCGTGGCCAAGAGGTTGGGCTATGGGGCTTTTTTGCCTGTTATTTTTATTGGATGGTTTGATATATCTGTATTTTAATCTTTATGTATTGTATGTATTGTCATTTTAACCCTGTTGTAAGCCGCCCTGATCGCAGGAAGGTGCGGGATAGAAATAAAAACTTTATTTATTTATTATTATTATTCTTTGGCTTGGATTTCATTATACACAAGAGAGAATTTCCACTCTGCCCTCCCCTCCCAGCTAGCTCTAAAGGCTTATCCTCCACTCCCAGTCAACTCTGTTGCTATTCTGGTGACTAGGGAAAAAATGAGGTAGAGATCTCTCTGCCCACCTGCTTGGTACCCTCTATTACTCTATTGCTCAATGCCCACTACATATATGCTACGGAATTGGTTTCCTCATTTCTATAGAATGCATCCTTTCTTCCTTTGCATTATCACTACAGCAGCAGTAAAGTTAAAGGACAGGACAAAGATGAAGAGTACAGACGGGTGAAGATGGGCTGAGTGGCTGGGACAAAGATGAGACTATATAATGCATCTACAGTAGTTACATCATCAAGAGTACAATAAGTCCTAGACTGGGGTTTGAATTAAGACTGGGAAAAACCAAGTGATGTCCCAAGTAGTTAAAGTGGTGCCAAATTTGATTATTTCTACAGTACAGATGCAGTTAGGACCTTTTAGGAGTGAAAAGAATGCTGTAGATCTATATAAGACTGGGATTTTTCCAAAGTGAGAAGAGGCAGAACAAGGAAAACAGCAGCACCCAAGGAGTCCTAAAATTTTAATGACAGGAGACAAACCCTCCCTAATACAACTTTTTCCTCTAACACTGATATTGCTTCATGTACTTATAATAATTTTGTATCTTTTACTCTGGATCTCCTAAACCTACGTCTTCCTCAAAAAGAATCTATCCCAACCTTGCAGGACTAAAGCCATTTTCCAACTACAAAACCTCTGTTCTTTTTTTTTTTTTTTTTAAGATCTCAGTGTTTTCCATTTTCTCCCTATTGAGAAGATTTTGTAAGAGAGTAACAAAATTTTCTTCTTTATTGATTTAGAAAAACTTCCTTCTGAGGATCCAGCAGGACAATGAAATCAGTGGAAAGTCAAGATAAAATGATTTTTTTTGAATATTCTGGATGTACAAGTCTTCTAATTTTTTCACAGACCTCAGCAACTGTGGGGCACCTTCTCCATCCTGGTGCTCTCCAGATGCTCTCCTTAAGGCTAGCCTGGAAGAAAAGACTCCTCCCTCCATAACTGTCATCTTCTGGCCTGCTAGGGAGTTGAACAGGCAGGCCCAGCTCCATCAAGGCTAGCCTGGAAGAAGAGACTCCTCCCTCCATAGCTGTCATCCTCCAGTCTATGAGGGAGTTGACCAGGCAGGCCCAGCTCCATCAGGGCTAGCCTGGAAGAAGAGACACCTCCCTCCATAACTGTCATTTTCCGGCCTATGAGGGAGTTGACCAGGCAGGCACAGCTCCACCAGGGCTAGCCTGAAGAAGAGCCCTCCCTCCAGTAACTCTGCCTTGGTCCAGCGCCCTCAGAGGGAGAGAAGAATGCTGGTCTGATCCCCTCCCCCTCACCATTCCCTTCTTCTTTTGTGCCGTTGTCTTTTTAGATTGTAAGCCTGAGGGCAGGGAACTGTCTATTATCCCCTCTGTTGTAAGCCGCCCGGATTCCCAGTGATTGGGCGGCATATAAATAAATCCTATATTATTATTATTATTTATTATTATTATTATTATTATGTTTTGGCTACAATTCCTATCATCCTCAGCAGCATGGGATCTACCAGGGTAGCTGGGCAGGCTGGCATAGAAGATTTGTCTACTCCAGATCTCAGCTATGTTCTAGAACCTAAGTCAGTTATAATCTCACATCTTCCTGCAATTTCAGTTTCTAGTTGTCTCTTTGAGGTAAAATGGATGTATCCTTTTATTACAAGGGTGGAAATGTCCTCCTTCTGTATGATGCTTAACACTCTTACACAAAACTGTCCACTGTATACCCAAAGCCAGAGATTCTGCAAATGGATTTTAACTGGTTACTCCCAGCAGCATTTAAGTGACATTTGGAAATTTTAGCATAATCTCAGCAGGTAGTCCATTTACTGCTTCCACAGCATTTTTTACTAAGGGTCTCAGGCACTTTTGCATTAAACCCACTGTAGTGTGCAAAGCAAGAGCAGAGACCTACAGGTGAGTGTGGCAGACTGCATATATTTATTGGCAATATATTTTATAACTAAAGAAAAGGAAAAGACAACCAGTCAAAATATATGGGGCTCTCCAATTTGAAAAAGCTATCATGTGATGTTAGAAACAATCTCTCACCTTTTCTACAGCAGAGGCCACAGTCTTCCCTATTGGTCATCTTTATCCAAAAAACAACTTAAGGATTACTACTGAACACCTGCTTTTTAACTACACCAACAACACTGTTTCTTATGTTCAGGTATTCCCTTTCTTCACCATGAGACAAGGATTCCAAAATGGTAGATGAGTACTGAAAACATTATAAAATTTTGGATTCTGAGAGAAAAAACATCTTAGATCCATAAGGCTGTTCTGTTAATGATCACTCATTATTTAAATGACCTTACAGCAGGAGACGGGCAGTTACAGAGGCGACAATTTGCAACCTGCCTCTGGCCAGCAGCAGTCATTTTGCCTGAGGATCAAACAAAAATATATCCAGATGCAGCAAGAAGTATATTTCTAGTTCACATTTTGGGTTTATCACACCATTTTTAAAAATCAATTTCCGCTTATCTTCATAAGTTTGAAGGGTAAAGGTTTATGGTTGCTTTGAAGCCTTGCACCAGGAAGCATTTCAAAACTTTGAATGGATGCCCCCCCCCCTCTTTTTTTTTTTACCATTGGGAGTTTGGGATTTGGAAGGATTCAAGTAAGATTTGGGGAACTCTCAAAAAGAGGTGGAGGACACAGTTGCCCCACCCCTATTTTATAGAGGGACTCTTTTCCAGCCAGGAGACATGAAACGGAGACAAACACATATTCATTAATTTTGCTGTGCTATGCTTATGTTAAGCAAGACCAATAAAACCACTTTAAATCACCATATAATAATGAATATTCTCTTACACTGCATGTCCTCCAAGTTTAGCTAGAACATAAAAATATACATGTGCCCCCCCCCCTTGTTGGAAGATTAGGTGTTGAACTTGTTTCCACAGTTTACATGAATCAGCTGGGTTTTTTTTTTTTTACAACCTCAAGATAACAGGCACATGTTATTGACAAGATCCCCCCACATCCCAAAGATCAGTATAAACATTTAATGAGCCCTAAGATTATGTGATTTGAATAGAAATATATATCCAGGTTCATGCCTACATTGCAGTAGCGTATTGTCAACCAGTCAGTATATGTTAAGAGCTCTCTGCCCTGGGTTCAGAAAGTCACAGCTAGTCCTGGAAATTGAGACAAGAAATAGACTGGGAACAAGAAGAATCCATGCAAGATACTTTTCAGAATCCTGGAATACAACTTCAGCAATCCTGGGGCTTTTGGGCACTCTGGATGAGCCCTCTGAAGTGTTAACATAGCTATAATTCCAAAATCCAAAAATCTTATAATGTTTTCGGCACCGCTTTCCCCAGAGCTGGGAGAAGTTATTATTCGGACTATGTTCCCCAGATTCTCAGTGACCATGCTGTCTGAGAGATACTGGGAGTTTGTAGTCCCCTGGTTGCCTTTATGGCCTCCCGTCCCATGAAGAACAGTGCACTCAACTAGTTATAGTTTAGCGGTGATTGGGCACAATAAACTTATATTCAAAATTAAGGCGATGAGTACAAGTGAACAACTTTTTGATGTAACCTCTATGGCTATGGTTTGGCGCCGTGTGTGAGAAACTCCAGAAAGGCTGTACTTGCTGATTGAGTTCAAAGGAGGAGGACAGACGCATGAGCTGCGAGGAGTCGGAGAGGAGCTACAGTTGCCAGGGCTAAGAGGTAAACTCTCTTTTTTCTTTGAACAAGGTACTGGTATCTTTAGTTGTGTGTTTAGGAGGTAAACAAAAGGACAAAATTTTTGTAGTGTGATTTCTATGTTTCATTTGCTTCAATTTTGTATTTCCTAGCATTCAAATGTTGCAGTATAAACTAAGCAATGCAGGCAAGAATCTAACTGTCAAGTCCTGCACCTTGGACCTCATTGGGTATTGGGAACTATGGGCACAGTGCATTGATCTAATTTAATGTATATGTTGTTGTTCAATGTAAAGGCATAATGCTGGGCTATGACACTAGAGACCGGGATTCATATCCCTGCTGTCCATGGAACCCCATTGGATGGCTCAGAAGAAGGCACTGGCAAAACTCCCTTCTGAACAAATTTGCACAGAAAACACCATGATAGATTTGCCTTGGTTTTGACATATGTCAGAAACAACTTGAAGGCCCACTACCACATTGGTGTGTGTGTTGTGTGGTGTGTGTGTGTGTGTGTGTGTAGACAAGAGAGAGAGAGAGACTTAATTGTGATTTTAATTTTAAAAATTGCTTTGTGTGAGCACTCTTGACACATTTTTCACAGGAATTCTTCAGAGGTTACCTTTCCCTTATCAATCTGGGGGGGGGGGGATTTGAAAAAAGGGAACAGAAGAAAGAATAGAAAAGAACATTAAAATGCCCTAAGGAGTAATGAGTTATTACTCAACACTGCAATAAGCAATGGCAACAGCTTACTTCCATATAATGTGGGACTAGTGAGTCATGGGAATAATATTTTGAAATTAGGCGGGGTACATACCTCCGCTTTGCGGCGCTCTGCCGCCGCCGCCAGTAGGTCCGCGGGGGAGCCGGGCCTTCACACGGCCTGACTCCCGCGCAGACCGAAAAGAAGCTCCAAAATGGAGCTTCTTTTTCCGTCGCGTTGCGACGTAGCGAGGCGCCAGGGGCGCACTCGCTACGTCACAAGGCCGCGACGCGTACGGATGCTCGCGTCCGATACACAAAGATGGCTCCGGCCATGTAGAAGGGCCGGCGCCATCTTGTACGGACGGAGTCCGTACTAGGCCCAGGGGCGTCATAAGAGACGCCCTTTTTTAAATGGGACGTCCTCCGGACGTCCAAATGGCGGTGCAGAAAGCACCTTAGTTTCCATACTCTGCCACATTCAGTGTGAAATAGGTGGCTCTAATTGTAACCCTACAACAGAAGTACCTTTTCTGGCAGAGGTCAAGAGACAAAATTCTGGAACAACATTCCCTGACGGGAAATAAGGATATAAGCAGCCGCAGCAGCCGCAGAAGTAACCACAGTTTTTTCTTCTATGTTTTTTAAATTATTGTAACCTGCCTTGAATCCCATTGTGAGAGAAGGTGGGTATAAATCCTTGAAATAAATAAATAAATAAACATTCATCCATGGCTTTCAGAGTTCTGAGGGAGTACATATGTGTGTAAATCTTCTCGGTTCTTCTTTATGTTGACCTTCATCCCATGGCTTTGGAATCCTTGACAATACCCTGGTCAGTCTGTTGCCTTCAGGTACCGAGGTCTAATCTGCACTGAGAAATAATGCAGTTGTGACACACTTTAATTGCCATGGATCAATGCTATGGAATTTGCTGGGATTTGTCATTTTGTGACATATTTAGCTTTTGCTGTCAGAGCATCTTGGTGCCACAACAAATACAATCCCAGGATTGCATAGCACTGAGCCATGACAGTTAAAGAGGTGTCAACGCGGCTTACTTTTGCTCTGCAGTTGTTAGACTTGCAATTGCCATAAGAGAGGAGGTATTCTTAGACAGATGTTACTGAATACAGTGTACTAGGATTGGGAAAATTACTGTTTGGACTTGTTGTTGTTGTTGTTGTTGTGTGCCTTCCAGTCATTTCCAGCTTATGAAGACATTAAAGCACTTCTCATGGCATTTCTTGGCAAGAGTTGTTCGAGAGAGGTTTGCCATTGCCTTCCCCTGAGGCTGAGCGATGTGACTTTTTCCAAGGTCACTGATTAGGTTTCATAACTGAGCAGGGAATTGCACTCTGGTTTCCAGAGTCATAATCTAACACTCAAACCGTTATGCCATGCTGACTCTCATGCTACATTCCCAAAGAGAATATGGCAAATCCAATATTTCATTTTTCCAAGTTCTGATACGCACTAAAAACACAAGACAGGGACTTGTTCTATGTCTCTTGGCTTGCATTTTCTTCTGGAGTTTCCCCTCCCTCACTAGTTTGGAAACATGGTTCCCCATTGGGAATACGAAGTTCTATGATTATTGGTCATTTCAGCCAACAAGAATAATGATAGAAGGAGACTTAACATTTGTCCAAATAAATGTTTCAGTGATGTACTTTGATATGGGAGTTGCCAATATCCTTCATCTGCCAACTTCCTCCTAGTTCCCCACATTTGATGGTTCACTGCTTTTAGATTTGTTTCTGCCTGAATATCCACTCCAGTTCTTGTGTGGCTAATATATAGTCATGTAGTGCCAATGAGAGTGTCGGCAACATGCTAGAGTATAGTGTGCCAATGTACTGTGGGAATATATAAAACCGTCTTTTCAATAAAAGGGAACTAAAGGTTAGATTTAGGACAAGAATGCAGCCAGGTGAAATTTTATGCAAAAAGGGGGGGTAACCTAAGGCAAGGCCATTGTAGTTCCTTTCTAAGTGTTCTTAATAGCAGAATTTCTGTATTTCTATTTCTTGCACAAGGCATAAATTCAGAATCTTTCATTGATAATGATTTTCCACAGCAAAATAAGCAAAATTGTCTATTAAACAATAACGGAAAAGTCCAATCATTAATCATTTCAGAGACATCATTTGTTATTGATGATGGTTATACAAGTAGTTCGAAATGAAGCAGGTAGATATGTAATGCCAATAAATAAAAAATTAAGTAAAATAATGTTCACTCGCATCGAAACCAAGTGGGGGGCAGCAAGGAAAGACAACATTTATGGTGCCACAAGCAAGAAAGGGTTTTTTTTTTTTTTTTCTCTTAAGTAACTATGGCTTTTACCCTGAATAAGAGCAGGACTGAATAAAGAACCTTTGATGGGAAACAGTGAAGGCATAGAAGGGGACTAGTGTCAGGTTATAAGGTTGCACTGCTCCCAAAGTATTTGGATAGTCCTTCAGGCTGTTTGATTGGTATTTCTTAAACTTACCTAAATTATCTCTACAAAAGCCCTATAAGACTTATTCTTGGCAAGAGGGAGGAAAGTGGGTGGTGGAAAAGGAAGGGACATCATTGCATTCCTATCTCAGGTATTGCTCTGAGGCTGAGACACCACTGGCTATGGTAACTAGGGAAGGCTGATAGATGCAGAATGCTGTGAGTACAATGTCAGAGTACTTAATTGTTTGCTTTTTCCTTGGGCCTCACAGGACAAGTAATGAAGACAATAGCCCTGCCTCTTTTTTTAAACATATATACAACACTTCACCATTTATCCTGATTCATTTAAGCAGAATGTAATTCTGATTTCTTGAGGCCTCCCTAATGAAAAAGAGATTCCTGGTCACATTATTTTAAACATCCATTCATATTACTGTTTAGGCTGAAGTGCTGATCCACATTCCTACTGATCCTTCTCAAGTTAAAATTTCCTTCCAATTCAAAATAGAGTAGTAAGACCAGCTCTTCAACATGTTTGTGTAGACTACTTTTCAGGGTTCTATATTTTTATGACAAATAAGTCTCTATGGGTCATTCCAGGGTCTCAAAGATACACAAAAATCTTGATCTTGGATTTAGTAATTCACTCCTTGGTTTCACACGACATATCAGACAAAGTAGATTACATAGTTAAACATTCTGCTTTATTAATGAAGAATTTGTGATATAAAACCACTCATTTGGATATTGCTTATGCTTAAGAAGAAAATAATCAATATTTTGATTCACTCACCTCTGAGGGGACAAAGAGGGAATGTTTCTCTTCAGTACACCTGAGTAATTCATTACACCAGGGATTGCTTGATGCCCTGTTAAAACTTCAGATAGCAGTCACGAAAGGAGCAGGATATTTCGCTTGCAAGATCAATAGTGTCAAGTATTTGGATAATGTAAGCCTAATTTTCAAGACATGTCAGCATAGTCTTGAACCCTATTACCTGCCCTGGTCGTTTGATTCTGTGCTTCAAAACTGTTGACCCTGGTGACTACAAAAAACCTTTTCAGGTGTCCAATATCAAAAGCAGTTTCAGAGAAAAAAGTTCTTTTTTAAAACTTACTTTTCTTCAGATTAATTTGAGGAGATTATTGCACCACCAATTTCCTCCAGAATAGATGTGGGTTGTAATGATAACAAATGGCTCCTATCAGACAACCCACATCTATCCCAGTGGGAATTGGAGGTGTGATAATCTTCTGAGTCTGCAGAAGCGGTCTATGTCATTAATCCTATTGGTCATCCCAGCTAGAGTCGACCTATTGAATGCATTGTGGAAAACTTATTGAAATCTCTGATTACTAACAAAGTAATCTTTGCTAACAAAGGATGCAGATCTATGTGCTTTGGCACATGAAAATGTCAGATTCAAAATCCCAGTGAACAAATACAATACATGAGTAGAAAACATGCACAAATGTGAAATAATATTTTGATGCCTTCACCTTTATTTACAATTCTTTCCAATACCAATTTGGGGTCAACTGCATTTCCAAACCAATGAATTATGACTGTTACACTGACCACTTGTACATTAAAGTCCCATTTCAGTGGGATCTATGTCTACACCATGTCTAAACATAATCTATGGAAAAGCTACTTTTCAGGTCAGTGGCCATTCTAGCTGGAGGATTCTGGGAGCTGTAATTCAACAAGTAATTTTTCCAAGATCTCTTGGAGGATTAAATAGCCACATCTATGGTGAATTGCCCCGCAGGCACATATCTTTATTTCTCAGGAAGTGAAGCAACTAAGAGTAGAGGCAGAAGCTGGTCCTAATCATGAAATTCAATAGTGTGTGTGTGTGTGTGTGTGTCCAAAGGCTAGACTGGGCCAGTTTTTATGCCTCTAACATGTGTCACGTAGGACCATTAAACTTGAGCTTTGCATCAAAATGTTCAGTGGCTGTCTCACTGCCTTTTTGATTCAAGTGTGAAAATATCTAAAGTCAGCACTAGTCAAGACAAAGAGAATAAGGGGAATTAGATCCCCTGTCTGCTGTGAAGAAATGGATGCAATATTAACTCACTGTCTTTGACTAAAGATCCATGCAATATTATTTTCCACAAATAAATTTCCCTGCAGTGATTTATATTATTACTTTCATTTAAGAATTATCTTTCTAACAGTGTTAGAAACACACCCTTAGTATGTTTATATCAGTTTTTGTGTCAGCAGTTGAAAACATGGAGCTGGTCACAGAGATGAGAAGGTCAGTCCTGAAATTAAGAGGGGAACAGGAAACTATTGTAAGATTATTCACCCAGAAGAAGAGCCAGAAACATATCAGTGCTTCAAGCACCTTGATTGAAACTGCAGGGTAGGATTTTTCTATTGTTTAGTGACCTCCAAAATATTAAATATTGGTAGGGCTATGTATGAGGTCCCCAGTTTAGTGTAGAACCCAATTTGGTGATTCAGCTCTGGATCTGAGGTGGTCCAGATGAATGTAGACTCAGATAAACCCAACCTGAATCTCAAATTCAAATCGGATTTCAGTAATCCAGGAAGCCAGTCCTTCCCTACTGACTTGAATTGGGAATCCATCATTTCTAACTCTGTTCTGCTTATATATATATATATATATATATATTCCACATTTCAATGTCTACATTAATTTGGAGATATGATATAATCTGAACAGCAAATTAACCCAGATTTCAGAAGATGGGGGTTGGACTGGATGGCCCTTGCGGTCTCTTCCAACTCTGTGATTCTATGATTCTATAAGATTAGCTTCATGGGCCTTTGGGTTAGGCACTCATAAAATTTGCTGGTTTTCACAAAACAAAACCATTGACTTGACTATTCATGACAAATACTGGTCTGGCTTTGATGTTAAACCCCCACTTTGATGAAGGAGAAGCAGACCTTTCTGTCTTTTCTACAGCTGCCTGCCAAAACCTCTTGATGGGTAGAAGAAATTTAGACCTTCTGCTGCTAGGAAGTTCAGTACCCTTTCTTGTTGCCCTGTGCTTCTTGTAACTGCAGCTTGGCTAATGGGACTTCTCTGCCTCTGCTTAGACCTCTTGCTTCTACCTCTTACAGGGTTTAAGCAGGCTGCTGGTGCTATAAGACCCAAACAAGTTATTTGCTTATTTGGAGCCTATACTGAAGCCAAACAGCAGTCCTGGGCTTTGCTTCCACATTGTAGTGGTCCTATACTCTGGATTTTCTGTGGTGAAATTTGCCTACCTTCCATTCAGATTGCCTGGCTTCCACTTCAGGGGAAAGCTCTCTCATGATAGTGTCCTGGTTTGGCTACCAGTACTTAAAAATAGCAAAATATAGACTCAGCAAATGCAAATGAGAAATCCCCCAGCAGACAATGAGCACTATCAAACAGAAACTAATCCTCTTCTGCAGACTCTCCCACTCTGAGGCCTGCCATTAGCAACATGCAAATCACTCCTGCCTTTCCAGGTCACAATATATATATACCCAACTCCTTTCCAGGCAAGCATTCTCTGAAGATGCCAGCCACAGATGCTGGTGAAACATCAAGAAGGAACTCTTCTAGAACATGGCCACATAGCCTGAAAAACCTACAAAAAAGTATAGTGTCCTGGTTGCTACCTCCTGCCTACTTTTGATCTTCAGGTGCAAAGAGAACCATTCAGCCAGTGGAAGCAGATTTACTCCTAAGCCTCCTTGCAAGTCTCACCAAAACTACTATTCTTTATTAGTCTAACTAGCAGGGAAGGCAAACAAGTCTACCTCCCTCTGTCCCTAGGGCCATGCTGTAGATTTGTATTACTGCTTCAGAGAGTAGTTAAAGGAGATATGTCATGAACAATTAAGTTAAACTAACAGTCAGACAGGCATATCCAGAGTAGCCATCTTGGCCATACAGCAAAACACAATATCCAAAATCCACAAAACAGTGATACATTTATTGGCCAACCAAAATGCACAAAATATGTCATGCAATAATCAGGTGTAATAGAGATAATAACTGTTAAATCTGCAAGTGATGCTTTTTCAAAGTGAGCCACACTGAGAAAGTAAACAAGACACCTAAAACAGCTAGGGACAGGAGGGGCAGGAACATGGAGAATAAGGTTCATTACCTAAAACACACACACATAGATTCATGAAGAGATTGCTACTCAGATTACCAAATTAGCAAAGCAAACAGAAGATTGAGCTAGGCTATTTAAAAAGGCAACAGGATGCAAATTAAAGGAGAAGGACTTGGAGAGACCAAACTACCAAAAACCCTGGCTGTTTTGAGTACCAGTTTGGAGAAAAAGATGGGGAAGAAGAGGAAGAGAAGGAGGAGGAGGAGGATAACTTCACCATAGCTGTTTCAACAATTTGCTAATAACAGTTAAATCTAGCAAAAATTAAAGAGATGCAAGAGATGCTTGACTATACTGTATATCCCTGAATTTATAGATACTGATGACAGCCAGCAACCATCAAAACATCACCCTTTCAACAAACAGCTAAATTTAGCACAAAAAAAATAAAAAATAAAAATAAAAATAAAATAAAAAAAAGATATGCAGGAGATATTTTACTAGGAGATATTTGATTAGCTAACTTCAGTGATTTCATACAATCCTTCCATGTAAATACTGTGATTAGAGTGTTAGTGGAACTGTATTAGTGAGCTTCAGGATACCTTTTACACTGCTGGTGACAAAAGCCCTCTTCCCTCTCTGCTATCACCTTGGTTTTTTCCGTATATGGTCATGTAAAAAAAAATACATCTTTAGTTTTTAAAAAATTTCCAACGTGTTTTTTAAGACTGTGATGTTCAACTTTTCTTAGCTCTGAGTTTTACTGCTGTGCATAGGACTCCCTTCCTATACCTCCTGTAAAAGCTTCCATGTTACCAATGAGACTTGAAGGTAACCCTACATAGACACTAAATTTTTGCATCTGTTGAATGGATATTACTTTAATTGTTCTCCTTTTGTTTTCTCAGTTGTGTTGAAACTAAGGTTTTATGTGTAGAAAGATCTTTCATATGTGATGGAAAGAAGCAGAACAATCATTGTATTTTGAGATAAATGTCCAAAGATATAGAGCTGGAAGTTTTGAGTGAGGCTAAATTTATTGAAACATTCACTTTTTGTGCTACCAGTCTTATGCATAGCAACTCTGCTGAGCTTGAAAAGGGATACCAGAAATCATTTTTTGAAAATGTATTTATTTATTTATTTATTTATACATTTAACACTGAAAACCTCATTTTCAATCAAAACCTAGTTACTATACATTCAAAAAGAAAAGAAAGGTAAAATAAAAAACAGAGGGGAAAAAAAGAAAAGAAATAAAGAAAATAGAACCAGAAAGTGCAGAAAAAATATAAAACATAACAGGAATCTGACTCCCTTTCTGCATCATCATTCTGTGGGAGTTACTGTATGAAGAAGGATGGGAAAATG
>NC_056523.1:86157082-86171925 GCF_019175285.1 Sceloporus undulatus | reverse complement strand
GGCGGAAGAGCCCGCCCCTTCCGCCCACACCGCTCTGTAGGGGCAGAGGAAGTCTCTATGGTGAGGCTTCAGTCCTCCAAGGCAGCTCATTGGTTGGGCTGCCCTGGAGGAGGAGCCGCACCATGGGGTGAGGAGGCGGGGCCTTGGCCTATATATAGGCCACACGGCCGGGCCCTGCAGCCATTTGCCGCTCGGCTCTCCCACCCACCCTCCGCTAGGGTGCTGGGGGTTTTTGTCACAACTTGGGGCGGCAGCATAGGCCAGGATCTGGTTGGTTTGGATACCAGGGCTATGGAGCACTGGTTTGGGAGTCAATAGGGACCCAGAGGCAAGCTGGGCATGCGTTGTGGCCATTGCGGGGGCCACAACATGGTTAAGCCACCCGGAGACTAGGGGCTTTGAGAACAAGAGAGTGCCTGGTGTGATGGCGGCCAGTTGGCGTTCCTTAGCCCCTAGGTCATCCCAACCCCTGGCGGTCACCAGGTATGCTGCTTATTGATTAACCGTGGGGTTAGTCGATGCTTCAGATCCTGACCTTATGCTTTGTGCCAACCCTTCTGTTCTGGTTTGCTGTTGCTAATAAAGTTGTGGCCTTTCATCCAACTTGGTTTCATGTGGTTTTTAGCACTGGCCTCCCAGGCAAAAGGCTTGCACAGTGAGTTTGGAAGAGTACTGACAATAATAGTCTCTTATAACAAATGATTTGAAGATAGCTGTGCAGCAATACTACGGCTGTTTTACAACCTGATTAATGCCACTACAAATGCCAAATGTGATCAGAATAGGTTTGTTGGGCTTAATGCTTTGGACAGCTCAATTTAATTACTATATTCTACTGCATTGTATCTTTAATTGTAATAATAATAATAATAAATAATAACTTTTTTATTTCTATCCCGCTTTTTGCCAGGCAATCAAAGCGGCGTACAACAGGTTAAAATACATCCATATATACATAATACCCCCCTTAAAACAAGATTAAACAATCTAAGTTTAAAAACTAAGAGCTAAATAAAAATCATCATAGGCAGAGTTCGCTGGATGGGAAGTCTTATTTGTGGCCAAGCATTTTATTCCAGGAAGGCTTGCCGGAAGAGATCCGCCTTAATGGCTTTTTAAAAGCTCTCTAGATTGGTAATTTGATGGATCTCGTCCGGCAGGCCATTCCATAAATTGGGAGCGGCTGCAGAGAATGTCCTCTGGGAGGTCGCCGTCAACCTGGTCTTTAAGGGCTGTAATAAATTCCTCCCAGAGGACCTGAGTGTACGGGGCGGATTATATGGAAGCAGGCGATCCCTCAGATAGGTTGGGCCCAAGCCATGTAGGGCTTTAAAGGTGATAACCAACACCTTGTACTGTGCCCGGAAATTAATTGGCAGCCAGTGGAGTGACTTCAGTATTGGTGTTATATGGTCACTCCTTGCATTGTAGGCATGTCATTAACTGGAACTTTAATTGTAGGTACTGTATTAAAGCACATGTAAGAAAGAAGTCACACTCTTGATGATTACTCTGTTTATCTTGTCTCTAAATATAGTGTAGAGCACAGCAGCTCATGGGCCAAGTGGGGTGGGCATCTCACCCATTATTTTAGGGTTAGGTTGTCTTAGGTCAGAAATGGCTTGAGGGGACATGACAACAACAAATCCCTTCACCAGATGGGGCCACTAATCTAAAGATGTATTTAATGAGCTTCTTCTTAATCCTCAAATGCTATTTAGTATCTCTTCATGGAACAAGTATGTATTTGATAAAGGTGGCTTGTTGTTATGTGCCTTCAAGTTATTTCTGACTTAACGGCAACCCTAAGGTGATCTTAGCATGGGTTTTCTTCTTGGCTGGAATTGTTCAGAGGGAGTTTGCCTTTGCCTTCCTCTGAGGCTGACAGAATGTGATTTGTCCAGGGTCATCAAGTGAGTTTCCATGGCCAAGCAAGGCTTTCAACCCTGGACTCCAGAGTCATAGTGCAATGCTCAAACCACTATGCTGACTCTCCTAAAGGTGGTACAAAGGTAGTACAAGGAAAGAGACAGTATTTACAAACTTATTCAGTTACATCTTTTAAGTCTCAGTACCTATCCTGGGTCCTTTCTACCCTCACCCCTACAATCTTTATTACTGTAGTGTCCCATGTGCCTCTAAGAATGGAGGAGAAACAACTTAGAATTCTGTCTCTGAATTAGTGCTGTTGTTATGTATACATGTTTCCCTAAGCCATTATAGCTAGAACAGTGAAGGCATTACATCTCCCCAGGAGAAGAGATATCAGTACATTTCTTCTTTTAATGCTTCTTTTGCAAAATTGGATATTCATGTGTGAATATTATTGTGAGATGTATGAACTGTCTGAAGCCACCACTTCAGTTTCACTTTCAGAAGGAACAGAAAAATATGAAGTTTACTGCATACTGTGCAGCTGTGGACAAGTCTACGTAGGGACCACCAAACACAATGTTCAAACATGAATCAAGAAACATGAGAGACACTGCAGACTGGGTCAGCCAGAAAAATCAGCAGTAGCAGAACACATTACAAACCACCCTGGACATAAAATGCTATTTGAAAAAACTGAAATTCTGGACCATACCAACAACTAACAGGTCAGAATACACAGGGAAGCCATTGAACTCCACAAATACCTGAGCAACTTTAACAGGAAAGAAGAAACCCTTAATGTAAGTGAAGTTTGGCTACCAGTCCTGCAAAACACCAAAATCAAGACCCAGCAAGTGCAAATGAAAGCCACCTAGGATCAGGGGGGATTCCCAGCAGACAATGGATCACTATTTAAATAGACACCCTGAGGCCTTGCCATTCAACAACAGACCAACACACAGATTAACATGTAAATCACTCCCTCTCAACCAAGAGTCACACAGTATATATACCCCACTCACTCCCATGCCAGCATTCTCTGAAGATGCCAGCCACAGATGATAGCAAAATATCAGGAATAAACTCTTCTAGAACATGGCCACACAGCCTGAAAAAAATAAAACCCACAAAAAACTATGGATGCCAGCTGTGAAAGCCTTTGACTACATAGATGAAGTGAATATTTAACATTAAATGCTAATTTAAATTTAGAATGAGTCCATGAGAAACTGGTGAATTTTTCCTCTCCAGTACCAATTGCCATGAAAATTCTTAAGTAGCAGCATAAGTGTATCTTCTAAAATCCTATAACTGCCTTCCTCTTTAGGTATCTGAGATGGATCACTTATTTAAGGTATAGATTCCTTACCCCAGAGAGCAACTTTCCATATCTTTTCTTGCTTGAAAACATAGTGTGTTCTGGAAAGATTGCATATATTCATCTGTGTGGTGCAAATAAGCAAAATGATCTTGGACAAGAGGTTGAACTTGATGGTCTTTTGTTCCATTCCAACTCTTGGAATGGAATCCAACTCTGATTATTATTTCTTATGTCTGTTGACACTGAGATACTCTTTGAAAACAGGAAAAAGTAGACGAGTTTTTGGAGAAGTCAAATGCCTTTATATGTAAGATTATTTCTGTTTCTTGATATGGATTACCATTGTTATTTCCCTGTGGGAACATGGCAGCCTTCCAAGGCCTTTGCCAAGAGAGATCTAAAAGCTTTTTCTTTATTGCATCATGAGTTTGGAGGCTGCTTATAAAGCCTTCAGAATGCTAATGCTTATCTCCAAGCTTGTTGATATCTCGAGCCTATGGTAGTTTCATCCCTTGAAGTGGCTGATGTCACTGATAACCTATAAATGATGGAGTTTGGGTATCTCTGTGTTGTGGGTCTGATCACTTAGTTAATTGAGAATATAAGGATAATGCAGCTCATCACATCACTATCATTTCTGTGATCTCACTAGTCTGCAGGCCTGTTTCCAAGATGATTTTTTTGTTGTTGTTGTTTCTGCCTTCTTTGTGGTATGTCCTTTTATCTCTTACTTCCAATCTGGCATGAATAGAAGCAGCAAAAGAGTAAAGGGCAATCTATTATGCCTTATCTTTTTCATACAGAGAAAGACCAGCCTGGGTGATATTCATGATTCCTGTTTAATGAGGGGGGGGGGGTGTTAAAGACTACTGCCACACTACAGAACCAATGCAGTTTAACACCACTTTTACTGCCATGGGTCTATTCCATGGAATTCTGGGATTTGTAGTTTGAGCTGTCTGACAGAGATGGCTAAATAGCTCACAAAACAACAAATCCCAGAATTCTGTAGCATTGAGCCATGCCAGTTAAAACAGTGTCAAACTGCATTAATTCTCCAATGTAGATTCAGCCATAGTTTGTAATTACAGGTCAATTCATAAACTAGATAAAAAGCAGAATACAAAAATCAATTGGTTAATAGGTATGAAGCTGCAATTCATAATTTCAAAAAGATATAATCAAACACATCTCAAAGCCCATTCCATGCCTGGATAGTGGATCTATTGTGTCTGATGTAGAGATAAAGGATCAGGCAATTCATGGAGCAAACTCTGAGTAAGGCAAGAGTAGAACAGGAAAGAAATCCATGCTTAAAACTGCATGCAGTTATTCCCACTAGAGAACATTTGCATGCAAATTCTTTTTTTCTTTGTTTAAAATGTGGGGTTTGTTTGTTTTTAATCAGTTGCTAAGAAGGGGGGGAGGGGGCAAATGGCCAGACTTTAGCCTTGTATAGCTTGTATTCCTTTGCTTGACAAAACAAAAGTCAATTCAGTTTTTCACAGTTACAGTGAAACAATTGGGAAAAAATATGGCTCATGTCAAGTCATAAATATTTAAACAAAGCAATCTAAACTTTTGTGACAGTTGGGACAGAAGTGCTGACAGGGCTACTGTATTTAATTAAAAATGGTTTTGATTTTGTCCACCCCAACCTCAAAGACTACAGTGCAATAAAACTTGAGTGAAACTCAATAGCAGGATGTTTTACAAGACTTGATGGAAAATGCTTTTCCAGTCACCAAAACCTAAATGACACATCAGGTTGGCTGTGTATCATTTATGTGAGTTTTCCCCTCTGTTTCCCTCTCTGTTGCATTTTGAGTGACTGTCAGCACAGTAAATGAGGTGTGCCTGGTGAAGTATGGAGTTTCGGTCATGTACTTCACTTTGCTCAGTGCATCAGCTGAAGTCATCCATGACTTTCTGAGTGACAGAAGTGTTGCACAGTTAGGGGGTGGTCACATGAGAAAACTGTCTGTTGCCAAGTCAAACTGTTTTCTGCTTTAAAAAGGGCTCATCTTTTAAAAAATGCTTCATAGTTTTGAAAACAAAAATTACATAAAATAAAATCTTAAAGCAATTAATTTATCAGAAAGAAATTATTCTTAAAACATAGAGCTGAAAGGAGTAAGAAGCCAGACAGACTCCTTTAAGAGACTCTATGTGTAGAGCTTTAAAAAGTTGGCCTGTATTCTGTATCAGCAACCTAGTACACTGGATTAAGTAACATCTCCTTCCCTGCCTGCCCCTAAGATCTAATGAGGAAAATCATTCACCTGTGCTCTAATCACCCACAGAATGGACCTCCTTCTCCGTACTGCAGTTGATGCATTGTAAAGGAGGTTTGGGGTTGGCCAGGAGATCATGGCAATTGTGCCACAATTATGACTAAGTAGCTACTATGAATACAGAATAGTTACAGAGGAATAAATCTAGGTAACTGTTCTATATTTATGACCATTACATCACAATAAATTAAACATACTGAACTAAGTAGCTAAGTGTTGTTGTGTGTTTTCAAGTATTTTCTGACTTATGGTGACCCTAAGGCTAAACTATCATGATTTTTTGGGGAGGAGTGAGAGTGTGCAGTTCACCCAAGGTCACCTGAACCTGGTCTCCAGAGTCATAGTCCAGCATTCAAACCACTCTACCATATTGACTTTTGAAATAGCTGACACTGGCCATTATTTTTTTGTATCACAGTTCTTAGAATCTCACAGTCCACAGACAATACCACACTAACATTGGGATTCTGATAGTTGGCATCCCAAAAAGTAACCTTTCCAAGCTCTGCTCATAGGATTGATGAAGACTACAGAAGATCAACAGAGACTATTACTTTACTGTGTTTCCCTGGATATGTGCGATGGGCTGTTAGGTCTGTACTTAAATGGATAACTGCAAACCTTGCCACCATGCAATACAAAGTGGGTCACATGCCTCCAAATAACATATTTCTAATATATCTGAGTGCCACATCTCTGATAGACTACTGATTGTTTTATTAGGATACAATACATAATGAAAAAAGTTGCATACAATAATTTAACAAAATTCCTACTCTCCTTTTAAAACTTGCTAAATATGAATTGTTGGGAATGCTGCCTTAGGTTGAAACCCATCATTAAAAAAAATCTATCTCCCTTTAAATAAATAGAAACCAACACTAAAGCAGAGGCATGATTTGGTGTGCATTTTTAATATTATCCTTTGAAAAAAATCACTCCTCCTTCCATCCTGAAACACAGGTTTTTGTGTAGAGGTTTTTTGTTCTTTTGGCTGAACAATCTGAGCTGGGAGCTGTGGTGAAAAAACAGTGCAAACCTAAATGTACAAATGAATCAAATCATTTGTAAGGTCTTTCATAAGAGACAGAATTGGCCTACTACCATTGGAAATGACCATATGTGTGTGGAGAGAGGGAGTTTTGCAGTGAAGGTGCTTTCGTTCCCCTAGTTAAAGAGATTGGGTGCTTCAGTTTTTGTATGGGGTGCTTTTTTATTGGAATTGTGTACTGTTAAATCTGCTCCTTTAACTTCCATAAAACTGGAAGCAAAGCTTATGTTTTCTGCTTCTAACATTCTTAATACTGACAATGATGCTACAGAGCACGAAAGTGGCACAGTCCACATTCAAAGGGCTTACCAGGAAATATTACTCAAAGTTAGGCTTTAAATACAGGGTTGAACTATGATTTCCATATATTTAGCATAGCTTCCCTATTCCTGCTATAAAGAAGAAAAGGCCAGTGATAGAATTTTAAATCACATGTGTATGATTTTCCCCCCATTCTTTTTGGGGGTTGGGTGGATAGGATGGGGAGGGGGAATTGGATACATGACATTTTTTTCCAGCTTGATACAGTCTCACTTTTATAATGAATTTTAAATTAAAGTAAATGATGGAATTTTAAATGAGGATAGTTTTTGAATGTGTGTGTCCTATTTGTCCCTTTAAACTGTGGTATGTTTTATGTACGTTGTGCATTGTGCACAATCATTGCCGTTGCACTAACGTAAATAAGTGATACTTTACACACAGGAGTACAGGTCATTTATATGAGGAAAGATCACAACTACCTGGAAATGAAATCTCCTGGGTAGGCAGTGGCCTTTTGGGTCCCAGAAGATAGCAGAAGCATCATCTCATTGGTGGAACGATTTTTCCAAATTCAGTTGAAAGGAATGAGATGCTAGTAAATTGGAATATACTTCTAGAAAGAGATTTCATGCCAGCATTATCAACAGTCAAAATACATCCATGTCCATTGTGTGCAAATGGCAAGAAGGAAGCTTTACAGGGGAGCTCTTACATTTAAAAGCAAGACTATAATTAGCTGTAATGGTATCCAAAGTAACTTTGCTGCTATCATTCTCAGCGGGCAAACAATTATGCTGCAGCAGAGTAACCAGACAGCCATGCTGTAAATACAAAATGGCCATTGGAAACATATGTTTCATAATCTAAATCCATCTCACATTAAACTAAACAATTTATTTCCTATTTGCTATTTACAAGACAAATGCTAGAGGGTCTTTTTTAAAAAAGCAGATAAATATAGCTCTACTATCTTACTTGCTATGGTTAATGGGCCTTGCAAAGTTTAACAGGAATTTATACTGATTCTCCATGATTAACTTGAAGCATGATGTACAGACATAGCAAGAGTTTTATGACTGATCTTGGTGCTGGCCTTGTTACTCTGGAAGGTGTCTTAGCATCACATTTATATTCAGTACTATATAAAATTATTTATAAAATAATTAATCCTTTGTGCCATAAATATGGCAAAGATTGCAAAATCCTTACTACATGAAAACAAAGTTTAGGCACCTAAACCAAGTCATTCTAGACTGAAATGTTATCACTTACTTGTTCTGACAGCAAGCTATGTGCAAAAACCTATGGGCTAAATCCAAGACTCAGCAAGTGGTCATCTGCTGATGCAAGAGGAGTTTCTCTTCCATTCTGTCCCACTGAAGTGTCCCTGAACAATCTGCTCCAGAAAGGGCTGCCAACCCTCTGAAGAGAGAGGTGGGAGTAACAAAACAAAAAATTCAACCCCAAATTTTTTTATTGTATTCCATTTTATTTGTTTAATTTATATCCCAGCTATCTCTTGGCATGGGACCCAAGGCAACCTAGAACAAGGACAAAACAAAATGCAACTAAAATCCTTCAAATAATGTATCTTACACTGGAGGAAGAACACAGTGAGACATACCCTTATAAATGCTGCCTGGCGTATCAACAGATGGACCCCTTAACAATGATACAATGAATCCACCCACTATAAGGAGATTATCACATTGACAAATATCCTGACTGCTCCCTAATGGGATGCAGCAAGTTTGTGGGATGCATTATTGCACATAATTTGCTGCCACTGGACAGCTGCATCCTGGCTGCATCCCAGGTCCCAGACACACTTTGGAGGCTGCTTTTCAAAGTTGGAAAGCTCCTGGATTCAAAAAGCGGCCTCCAAAGCATGGCTGGGACCCAGGATGACACTGGGATACAGCCATCCCATGGCAGCAGGGACATATTACATGTGATACTACTTGCCTGCATCCTTCAACTTGGCTGCATCCCATTAGAGAGAAGTTGGGTTATTTGTCAATGAGATGATCGCATAAGTTTTAGTTTGAACTTTAAAAGTATATAGTTTGCACATTTTTCACATTCTGAAACCTATTTTGAAAAACTCTGGATCACTCATGTAAACCTCAGGCTGAAACGTCAAGCAGATGCCCTCCTTCTCAAAAAGAACACCACCAGCTGCCACTGACTGCTGGTCAGTCAAAGACAAGATGTGTAGTTCAGGGTTGCCAGATGTCCTTTTCCAGGACATGTCCTACTTTTCAGCCTTCTATCCAGAGATAATTCCAAAATGTCCTCTATTTTGACTATGACTAAGAAGCATGAATTGATATTTATATTAGTGTTTTTACCCTTTTTTTGGTCATATAGTACGTTTTCCTTGAATGTACTACATTTTGGTACGCCTTGGCCTTCTTTGCATTTATGACATCTAGTCATCCTGGGCTAGTTCATCTACCCAAGCCAGTATTTGGTAATTTCAGAGAAAGCCATCTGGCAGCTGAACAAATATCTCCCAATATTTCACCCTGTGTTTTTGGAAGCAGTTTGTGAAATCACTTATGCAAAATGTTGCTGCTGCTTTTGTTGTTGAATGTGACTATGATTATACAGTGCTTACACTGATTTCTTTTTTGCAAGCTTGTACTATCGTTATTTCAGAAGAAAGAATAGCAGCCAGAATACAATACTCTACAACCAATAGATGTTATATGAAACTACTAGTATGATGACAGTTTGCTGTTTTATGATCTTTTATGAACAAAGAATGTGAAGTAGCCTGTCTCAACCCAATGCATCACTGCATAAATAATCATGCAACTGTGATAGAAAGCATGCTAATTTATTGTGGCTTGTGTACTTCATAAAAGAATACATTACATTATAGAAATTTTCCTGAGTTTCCTTTAAAAATTGCCATCCTTACATTCTAGGTCCACAATTCTATTAATGGCCTAGCCCACAGCTACTGTCTTGGTTTGGTAATAGTAGCCCTCTGAATCTTCTTCACTGTAACCTCACTGTATCCTCACTAGTTATGTCTACAAACTTTCACATAACCTGATCACAATACACACATATAAGGAATTTTCTAACCCTGGCAACAGTGTGACTTAGCAAGACTTTTCCCCAGTAACTCATGCTCATACAAGTCTGTTTCTCTAGTGAATTTTAATTAGCAGAGAAGAATAAAAATGTACACAATGATCAACACTGGGAATTAGCAAACATAACTATATAAATTCTAATACAGAATTAATTAGCTCATGTGCTGTGGCTACTCCTATTCATAGCAGATGAACATGACACAGAATTAAAAGAATAATTAAAAGAATTAAAAATCCATGCTTAGACTTGCCATGCATTGGTGGATTGGCTTTGAAAGAGTGTTTACAGTATAAAGTCAGGGCAGTGAGGCCTGAAACAATGTGTGGTAGAAATAGCCTGTGCAGGATTTCAGTTCCTGCCAAAGGGTTGAAGCTAACCATATAAGGGCTCTACAGCTTTTGGGATAGGTAAATATGTAAGGCATCTGACAAGAGAAATGGAAAAAACAGAATAAAACAATTTCTGAAGATGTTTGTATGAGCTCAGTTGGTATTGAGAAATATTGATGTCATGACAGTAGACATCCTTAAGATGGTTCAGATTCTAACTCTACACATACAGTTGACCCTCCACTTTTGCCAGGTAAAAATTCATGGATTTGATTATTTGTAAGTTTGTCCGCAGCATGGCTGGGAAGGGTGCATGCACACTTCTTCTCCTCCCTCCTTGGGTTTTCCTCTCAGGGAAAAAAATCCAAGAGAGAGGGAGAATCCAGGAAGAGTGTGCACATACTCCTGCTGCCTTCCGCCATACTCTGGCCAGCTTCCTGCAGCCAGGCAAAGCACCAGGGAAGGTGGGAGGGGTGTGTTCGGGGGGGAAGGAGAGGAATGCACACACACACATCTCTCACCTTCCTCCACATATTCACAGTTTTTCCACTTTCACAGAGTTTAATTCACTTCTCTCTAGGGGTCATATTACAAAATTACTTTCAAATAATGCCACTATTTGAACATGGACAGATGCTCTTTGATGTATTTATTCAGTTCAGTTCAGCATAGCATTATCTCTCCTATGTGTTTGTTTGCCAGGATATATATGGCCAAGCAACATCAGAGTATAGTCAAGAAAGTAAAAAACTATACATGAGGAAGAAGACCCAAGCCAGGAAAAGCTATAGCACTTTGCTTTTGCCTGAGACTACAGAGAAAGGAAAAAAAAAATCTACGCCCCTCTCTTCTGTCTCTCCCCTAGCCCCAGAGTTGATTGTGTACTACTTTGGCACTATGAATACAGTTTGCAGCATTTGAAGTAAGCTAAGGGGAAGAGGGGAAGGGAAAGATGAGAAGGAAACCGGGACATTTTAAAACTGCTGGAAAAGTGGGTTGGCAGGACTAATTGGGACTGTCTGTTCCAAAGCAGAGCAGTTGAAGGGTATGACATAATTAATTTTACAGAAATTCATTGATGTTGCAGAAGAGACTTTAGCCATGTTTGGCTCTCATGTATACCTTAGCATACAAATCGCCAGCAGATATTGTTTTATTTTTAATAGGCTTAAAACAGAGCATTCAGATTTGGCAGATATGTTTCAGTAATATTTCAAAATTGAGCATTGTTTTCTTCATGAAAATCATTTTTTGCAAACAAGGGCTAGACACATGTAAATTAACCCCCTTTTCATACACACACACACACACACACACACACACACACACACACCTTTATTGGGAAACTTGGATATAAGAGGGTTAAAAATGAAATGGTCAGGTGCAGCTTCCATGATTGGAAAAATAAAAACAGTACCTAGTTCAGAGGTTACTGGAAAACACATCTGCCCAACTTCCTGTCCATGGATAATCTAGATAAGACTCCCTTGCAATTCAGCATGAAGAAAACATAGAATTGGAACACTGGCTAATATTTTCAATACGTAAAAAGACTAGAAACTTTTTAAAAGAATGTTTAAATTGCAAAGACCACTAGAGTAAAGATCCCTTGTCTAGGCTTCCTACTAATCACATCTTTGCATATTCTAATGCAGAGTATGTATTCTGTTGATAACATGCTCATGGAAAGATGTTCTTTCCTATGAGAACATCTCAAAGTGAATATCTATGCATCACTTGATGCAAGCACTTGTATACTATATTATGCATATAGCAAGATTCAACTGTAGCAAGATTCAACTTTTCATATACAGTATACTTCCCTGAACTACGTAGAACATTTGACTTCTGTTTTACATAGTCCTCATTAATTTTTCAAGTCATTAAATTGCTTTTGAAATGCAATAGGTAGAGACAATGACTAGACTCATCTTTCCCTTGGTTATGCTTTCCAGGAAATAGATTGTGGCACTGTAAGCATGTAGGTAAGCATTTATTCTCTTTTCCCTTATAGAGAAAAGTCCATATCTTGCTTTCGTGTAAGCATTAGATTGTCCTCTTTCACTCCTGCCATTCCTCTCTAAGGTTTTGGAACATGCTGTTTACTATCACTGCCTTGAGTTTCTTTCTACTTTCTACTAATTCTATTATGGATCCTTTTCAGTCTGGCTTCCATCCTCTGCACTCTACTGAGACGGCTCTTGCTAAGATTGAGGATGATCTCCTTTTGGCCAAGTCAAAAAGCCTATACTCTGTTCTTGTCCTTCTTGACCTTTCTGCTGCTTTTGATACTGTTGATCATAGCCTTTTGGTAGATCTGTTCCAGGACCTAGGATTTACTTATTCAGTCCTTAAATGGTTTAGATCATACCTCATAGGTTATTATTATTATTATTAACCTTTATTTATAAAGCGCTGTAAATTTACACAGCGCTGTACATACAATCTTTTTAATTGGACGGTTCACTGCCCTAGGGCTTACAATCTAAAAAGACACGACACAGAAAGAGAAGGGAAGGGTGGTGGGGAAGGGGCCTCTCTAGTAGGATAATACATATAAAATACATAGCAATACAGGAAATGATTCAATAAAACAGACAACAAAAGAACATCAAATGGCAAGTGACAATTATGCAATGCCTGGGAATGCTTCTCTGAACAAGATGGTTTTCAGCTCCGTTTTGAAGCTGGTTAAGGAAGTGATGGCTCTTGCTCACGGGGGAAGAAGGTTCCAGGAGTGAGGGGCAGCAAGTGAAAAGGGGCGAATCCGAGATGGGGCAGAGGAAATCCTGGGCTGGGACAGCAGACCTTGACTACCAGAATGGAAGGCCCTAGTGGGAAGGTGAGGGGAAATAAGGTCTGATAAATAGGGAGGGGGCAGCCCATGGAGGGCTTTAAATGTTGACAGCAGGAGCTTATACTGAATGTGGAAAGGGAGTGGGAGCCAGTGAAGGGATGCCAACACAGGAGAGATGTGGTCAGAGCGGTGGGTGGATGTGATAATGCGTGCAGCTGAATGCTGGACAGAAATTAAAGGACGGAGGTGAGAGAGAGGAAGCCCAGCCAGGAGGATGTTGCAGTAATCAAGTCGTGAGACCACTAGGGCATGGACCAGGATCTTGGCAGTAGAGGCGGAGAGATATGGTCGGATTTTGGCAATATTGTACAAAAAGAATCTACAAGCCTTGGCTGTGGTCTGGATCTGAGGGATACACGACAGAGAAGAGTCAAAGATAAAACCAAGACTGCGGGCTTGCTGGACTGGTTGAATAGAAATGTTGTCCACAGAGACAGAAAAGGAGTGTTGAAGGGTGGGCTTAGGAGGAAAGACAAGAAGCTCCGTCTTGGACATGTTGAGCTTCAAACGCCGATGGCACATCCACTGCGAGACAGCTGTGAGACATGATGAAACTTGCTGTTCAAGCCTTGGAGAAAGGTCGGGGTGGAAAGATACAACTGGGTGTCATCGGCATACAGATGGTAGGAAAAACCAAAAGAGCTAATGAGTTTACCTAAGGACAGGTCATTTGCTGTGGTCACTGGTGGCCAGGTCTCTATTCCCATTTCATTATCAGTCCGAGTCCTGGTGGGAGTCAAGCTCTAAAACATATATGCATATAAATTCATACACTTCTTGCAGCATGCAAACCTGACTCACTAACAGCAGGTGTTCTGATGCTATGTTAGGTAGATTAGTAATTATAAAGTGGGGGCTGTTCTTATATGGCATCCCAAAGGAAGCTAAAAATAGTTTGCAGTCTTTTGAACCAAGTAAAACTAGTAGCAGGCTGTACACCAAGCTTCAGAAGTTAAGAAAAAGAGTAGGTCTCCATATGACTTGTATTTTAACATAGGAAGTTTGTCTCAGTAGTTGATTGATAAATGTTAAATGGATTGGGATTGCAAATTTGGGGATGTCATGTGGTGTTTTCTGCTTGCTTTATTAGAAATGCTAGACAGAATGATCAGCTTGTGGAAGTCAATACAATTCATGGGTAACTGCTGCTCAAGTGAGACTGTGCATAGTTAGAAAAGTGGAGAAATGTCTTTGAATAAAAGTTTTAAAGCAGACAAGGACAATGCAAATTTGAAAGAAATTTTTGTGACAAGTTTCTGTTTATGGTCTGTGGAATTTTGCTGTTTTTTTGGGTTTTTTTAAAGCTGAAAGGACATAGTTCTGAATAATTGTCAGAAGTCTTACTTGAAAATCAGTGAACTTGTCATTGTAAATATCTTTATGGCTGGGATGTAAAAAAATTGAGAAAGTGGCCAATGCATGGCAAATGACAATACATGAATAACTACATTGAAAGTAAGTGCTTTGACTTTTACAAATATAGTATGTTTATAGTGGTTCTAATATCAATCAGGCAGCAATCAAAGCTGTAAGTCCTTTCTTCTTATGGACACAGCTTGTGTCCATTGCTACCATATGTACACATCTATAATGATAACACATCTATAAGAACAATTTTGAGATGTCTTGACTGTGCTCATATGCCACAATATTATATTCTAGGACAGATTAAAATAACCTGCAGTTCCCCAGGTCATTACTACACAAGAGTAATCTCTCAGTCATTCCTTCCCCTATATATGAA
>NC_056523.1:86134911-86157072 GCF_019175285.1 Sceloporus undulatus | reverse complement strand
AATAATAATAATAATAATAATAATAATAATAATAATAATAATAATAATAATACCATCCCATTTTACACAAATTCATTAAATAACGTATATGATCATTGTTCCCAGCTCCAAAAGTTGGTTGTCCAAGTATAACAACATGGAGAACATATGAAAGGACACAGAGAATGAATTGAAGAACTATACAGTACATGAAAACTATGCAGATTTTTCCTTTGGAAAAAATGCCTAAAGATGATGACTTAAGCTTGGTTAAACAGACATGAGTCAATACTAACAAGAATGGATCTGTTTATGGAGTTAGTTCTTTTACAATCGGTGTTTCCATAAGCAATGGTTTTGTTACAACTAAAAATGACAGGCTGGGTGTAGAAGTGAATCCATGGCTATATCTGCAGGAGAAAACAAAAGTGAACAAGTTGAAAGAATTTTTGAGATGCAAAGCATTCATACACAGGGTCGTGAGAGAACAGATATAGAGTAGGGGGAGCTGTTCTCCAAGTATTTTTCCTTTCTTGGAAAATAGACTTCATTTTTGTCAATTTTTCAAAGAGGATTTGTAAAGGCCACAGTAATGTTCACAGTGGGAGGAATGTGCTGGATCTGTATTGCCAAGACAATGGAGTGGATACTCCTTATTTTTCTACATTAAAGAGAAACAAGCCAGGGGGTGTCCCATTTCTGACGTATTATTTATTTATTTATTTATTTAAAGGATTTCTATCCTGCCTTTCTCCTACAATGGACTTCAAGACAGGTATCTTAACTGATTCTCCCTCTCTTGCTATGCTGTGAGTGAATTGTTAGCCATCAACCTGGTATATTTTTCAAAAAGTATGCAGACTTAATCTAGTCAGTAGTAAGTAATAATAGTAAGTAATAGTGCCAGAAAGAAGGAGATCTGGATTCAAATTCTTGAACCAGTCTTTTAGCACAGCACAGCCTACCTCACATCTTATTGTGAAGGTAAAGTTGGAGGGAAGAACGTTGGAATCTGCTTCTTGGAAATGGAATGGAAATGGAAAAAACAAGTGTCATTTTTTAAAATTAATATAATAATCAGCTTCTTCCAGATTGGGAAGGCAATGCATCTTTGCTGCCCATAACAACATAATTAATAGGCATAGAGGATTGGCTATGTAGCATTGTGATGTTATCAGGATGCAATCCCTCAATGTCTAGGATTATGCACCAAGGAAAAAAGAGAAAGGATTGGTGCCACAGAAATAAAAATGGACATTTGTAGGTGGAGTCATTTTGTGTTCTCTTTTGCCTTCATTATCTTCACATGGGAAAATCTGGCATTAACATTATTTTTATAAATACACCAGCTATTATGTTATGGCATCACCAACAGTTTATCACATAATACTCTATTTCTTCTCCAACTGGTCTGTATTGACTGGTATAACTAAAAAACTTGAGGCTGGCTGAAGTTTACAAAGTGGCATCACCTGATTCCAGTGGTTGCATTTTGATGTTCTGACATTTCTCTCTCTACATAGCTAGCAGGAGATGACAGAAAACAAGTTAACCTGAAGGGTGTTTTTCTTCTTGTTATGGGAAATAAATTGTGACATGCCATCTATAACAGTCCCCCATGCATTTTTGCTGGGTCCCCAAATCTAATTCAGAGCATTTCCTTGAAGCCTGACCTGTTTCTGTTCAGCAGAGATTTAATCTTTCAGCTTGTGAATACAAGCTGTTGACAAAATAACATTCTTGTATGTTGAAGCAAGGCCTAGTTATGAGAGGACATTTGAATAGTGTCAAGAAGAATAATCAATTCTCCTTGAGGGCACAGATCAATCGTTGCTCTGAATAACCATTAAATGCAAAAAGCATAGTCACAGGATGGCATAAAAATGATGAGAAAGAGTTGTTCCAGATGGCATAGTGGTGGTGTGAAGTGTGAACTGTTAGCCTGGAAGCTGTTATTTCAAATGCTACCTCAGGCATGTGCCCAGGTGGGTGGGTGGGTGGGTGGAAGAATTCTTAACATAGGATTCATCTGCTTTCTGAAAATATTTGATGTACTTTATTTAAATATCAGGATTAATTAGATGTTTGATGCTTTTGTTACTCCCCACCATATGTGGGTGTGAGTGTGTTGTTACATGCCTTCAAGTGGACTTTGATTTATAATCTCTTCTCTTAGAGTTTGTTTGTTTTTTATGGAGTTTTATTGTTCAGAAGAGGTTTCTCGTTGCCTTCCTCTGAGGCTGAGAGAGTGTGACTAGCCTAGGGTTACTCAGTGGGTTTTCATGGTAGAGCTGGTCACTGGTCATGTATTCTGGTCACTAGGAGTCCTGGACCAACATTCAAACACATTACATGCTATGTGATTGACCCCAGAAAAAATGCTCTCTAATTTTGCTCATTTCATATATTTTTAGTTCACACAGTTTGTTAACCTATTGTCTATTGTCCTTTGTCTGTCTATCTATTTGTGATTAATAAACAGAATTTTAAAAATCAGCAAAATTACCATAGAATTATGTTAAATGACAGTTGTGCAACTAATAGCTCATCACTTTAATACTGTAGTAAAGACAGTTGTCATCAATATGAGCATTGCAACTGTCATTTCATAATCATCACTTTCATAGCTAACATTATGGTCTGCATCAGCAATAATTGGGCAAAGTAATCAGGATATGCATTTTGAAGTCATTTTGTTATCATGTTCAAGAAGTCAACCATAACCTTTGCTATTGTGGAAAGACACACATACTTATAGCTTTAAAAACTTCCAATCATGCATAATGTTAGATTGTGTTAACACTGTGGAAATAGACATGTATAATGTTAGACTGTTAACACTGTGGAAACATAGACAAATATGTTGTTCATTTGCTTCCGTATAAATTTTGCCAAAATATTTGTTTCAGCTCTGTTAACATTTGTAGTGTTTTTCTGTCTGCATATGCTATGCAGACAAATCTTTGTTGGGCTTGTAGCCACTGGCAGTTCTATTCAAGGAAATCTGTCCTTAAATTTGTTCATTAAATTAAATCTATGCTCTTTCCACTTTTGGAAGAGAAAAGAAATGTAAGTATTTCAAGTAATAGCACAGAGTCCTAACAATGTCTTCATTGCATCTGGTAGGGCTGGGTAAGTCACATCAGTCAGTGGTCCTGGCTATTCCATTCCCATTGTGCAGGATCAGCAGTTGGCTGGTATCAAGAAATGAACTAACAAAAGCAAACTAGTTTTGGTGCACTCTTAGCAGAGCTGGATGTTTTTCAGTGACTCTAAACACTGAGCTATGAAAAAAATATATGCATACTGCAAGTCACAGAACCTCGGTCAGTACGGCCAGTGGCATATTGGTGCTGTCTTAGTAATTCTATGCTCTTTATTAGTTGCCTGTTTCTCCTGTAGAAACAGTAGCAGAAGTGCTTAAAAGAAAGGTATGTGGAATTGGTTGTTGTGTTTTTCATGCACAACTTTTCCCTTCATTCCTCTGTCCCCTTATTCCTTGCTCCAGATCAATCATTTCTGAAAATCAAATCGTTCTTGAATTTTGCCTTTTTCTTTGCTGTTGCTAAATTTGTCACAATTCTAAACTGTGCTATTACTTATTAATAAATTGTTTCTCAGCTTTTCTACCTGCTTCTTCCTCCCACCACCACCACAGTAGGTCTGGCCCTAATAGCATTTGATTACTTTTATTGTTTCCAGTGTTATTTTTAGGTTTTAGTTTGTCTGTAAGTATTGTTATGTATCTGACCTATGTCTGTGTTTTGTTGTCATCTTCTGTTCTCTCTCTCTCTCTCTCTCTCTCTCTCTCACACACACACACACACACACACACGGGGAGGGAGGAAAGAAAGAAAGAAAGAAAGAAAGAAAGAAAGAAAGAAATCCAGCGTATGTCAACAGCCTTATGTTCCTATGACAATTTCCCCTTCTTCTCTTCTCCACTGTAGCAACCATGCTTCTCCAGTGTTACTGAAGATCTCCAGAGGGAACCCTTCTCCAGAGGGAACCCTTCACAGATGGATTGTGTCTCATTGCTGGAAGTGTGGAATAAAACCCAGAATTATGGTGCATGCCTTCTCTCTCTCTCTCTCTCTCTCTCTCTCTCACACACACACACACGCACACACATAATAGAAACTGTCATACTCTGTGCATTCACTCCATCAAAGATGAAGTGTTACCTAAGAGTCAAGCTCTAATTACTCAGCTGTCCCTTTCTGCAACTTTGTTACTACTAAAATAGTTCCTTTAAAAAAAAAACAGCCACAAATATGGGTTTCATTTTTATATTTTACTGGGCCCTGCTTTCTTCTTAAAATTTCCAGGAAACATGCCTGGGGGCACCTTTATTGTCTGTCAGGCAAATTCCTCACAAAAGGTAGGGAGTCAAGCCTCTCTGAACAATCTCAAAATTTAAAGCTCCTAAATCTATTTATCTGAAAGTAGTGTTTGTAAAAGGAGACAGTGTAAATTATAGGTGGGCAATTGCAGTGGATCTCGGAACCAATTTGTTCTTCTTGGGACCTGCCAGTAGCTGCACAGTCAGAAATCAAAGAAATGTGTCCCCAAACCACACAAACACACATTTCCAAAATGCCCAGAAACCCCTTTCTTGTTTTAAAAATCCAGAAGGGAGTTGGACTGGGTGAACCTCGTGACCTCTTCCAGTTCTAAGATTCTGATTTTCTCAAATGTTAAACAGTCTAGAGGCCCTACTATCTCCTAAAAATGAATGGTTAATCCTGAAAGCTTCTAGAAGAAGCAATGGTTTGATTTGACTATTGGCCACAAAAAAGGTGATCTAGGGAGCCTGAAGCAGCTGAAGGCTGCAGGACAAACTTAGGAGAGGGACATGTGCTCTCAGGGCCACCCTTTCTCTATGGCTGCTTTATTCAAGGGTGAAGGACATATGGTTTTCTGGATGTCAGTGTTGCTTTTCCATTATAAAATGATGGCAACCTTCTCTTGTTGGACTTCCCCTCATTATCCAGTATTGCTAATGCTGATAAATAATAGGAATTAGAATCCACCAACATTTGGAGGGACACAGAATCCAATCTCCCTTATAAAGACTGAATTGCCTGTTAGGCATTCTGCCACAGTAAGGCAACCAGCTTTCAATTAACTCTTTCCCTGTCTTGTATCTATACTTCTTCTGTACTTACTTATATATGGTAGTTGTAGAATGAAAACTGGAGATGGCTCCTTTGCCCTTTAATAGTTGTGTGGAAGGGGGAATTTCAGTAGGTGTTGCTTGTTACTTGGTTGTGTTACAAGCAACACCTGCTGAAATTCCCTCTCTGACACAACTGTTAAAAGGGAAAAGAAGCTTCTTCAGTTTCCAATCTGGCAACCCTACTTAATGATATTTTATCCCGCTCTTCAGTTTCCAGAGTACACCAACTGAGCCAGCAGCCATCCACATTAGAAATATAGGGAAAAACAAAACTCCAAAACCCTAATGATGGGAATATATGTTAAAAACACCTAAAATCAGGATGAGTTAAAAAACAGAACCCCAGCAACAGCTAGGTCTTCATCTGGCACCACAAATATAACAAGAACAGTGAATATGAGGTTCTACTCCAATAGATTATCTTGCATCACCACTCACTTCAATTCAGATGTTGGAAGATTCAAAAGGATTTAGGATTCAAGGAGCCATGCCTGAGAAGCAGAGTGCCAAATTGTGGGAATGTCAACATACTTCTGCAACATACACCCTGGATGATGTGGACAATACAACAAATGCAGCTTTGTGAGGAGAGTCAAATCTGTGGCTGGAAATGGATACAATTAGAAAAGTGGAGAGGATAACACTTGGTTTGAAGAGTCTGCACATGAACAAAAATATGGTTGACAGTGTTAAGAAAAGGCTGGGAGCCATCATAGAACTGGAAGAGAGCCCAAGGGCCATCCAGTCCAACCCCTGTCATGAAGGAAGCCTCAGTCAAAGCATCCCCAAGAGATGGCCATCCAGCCTCAGTTTAAAGACCCCCAAAGAAGGAGACTCCGCCACTCTCCGAGGGAGTGTGTTCCACTGTCAAACAGCTCTTATTGTCATTGATGGACTTCATATTCCTGCTTTAAATGGCAATACTGCTAAGCACGTGCAGCAGGGTATCTTATGTTTCCAGAAACATAGAAGAATTTTTTGAGGGGCAGGGATTGTTAGTGAAGAGGTTACAGCTGTAAATAGCAGAGGCGATTTTTGTTTGTTCTTGGGGAATATAAGGTAAAAGAACAACTAATTGCATCATATAAAACAATACTGTTTGCTTGTTATTGCTTTCACTTCACTACCCTCTTTCAAATCCTATTTTCAAGTAGTTGTGGACTATTAGCAGCAGTCTGGTAGGGGCAAAATGCATCCACAGAAAAGACTCACCAGGAAATTACAGCACAATAATTTGTGTTAACTGGGACAGCAAGTCACTTGGGGGTGGTGGCACCAGCTGTTGCTGTCACTGGCCCAGGCACTTTAAACAATGTTTATTACAGCCTCCGTGTAGTTGTGCATCGTTGGAGCAAAATGAAACATGACAGAGCTAGATGCAACTTCTGGAGACAGGCCCCTTGCCCACAGATCTTTCTAGTCAAACATCATGCTTGAGTCAATTTGGGGGCCATTTTAGTAAGACCTATCATAAGTATCTTAACAAATTACTTTTATCTCCTTTTTATTCTCTTCTTCTGATTTATCACTAGCAAAACCAGTGACTGAGGCTTATGGAACCATATTCAGAAGAGCCAGATATTTTAGAAGCTGAGGAAAATGATGTTTCTAAGAATATGCATTGGTTGTTGGATCTTTGCAGACATCTTTCTGGTTGTTTTTTCTTGTCAGGGTGTGGCCAAAGTACAACAACCTCAATTCTGTCATCTTGGCTTCAAGGGAGAGTTCAAACTGTTTAAGGACACATTTGCGTGTCTTTTTGGCCATCCATGGTATCCACAGCACTCTTCGCCAGCACCACATCTCAACTGAACTGATTTTTTTTTCTGTCTGCTTTCTTCACTGTCCATCTTTAACATCCATACATAGTGATGGGGAAATACCATGGCTTGGATGACTCTACTGGGTTTACTCTAATGTGCAGTGTCAGTGTGGTAGTGCAATAGTTATACTTGGGCCTCTGGTGACCACTTGTGGGCTAATTCATGGAAATCTCCATGGGCATGTATGGGTTGAGGCATTTCAGTCACAGCCCACATCTTGTAGAGCTAGCATGGCCTTGTGGTTTTGAGCATTGAACCACAACTCTGGAGACCAGGGTCCAGTTCCCACTTGGCCTTGGAAACCCACTGGTTGACCTTGGACAAGCCACACTCTCTCAGCCTCAGGGGAAGTCAGAAATGACTTGAAGGCGCACAGCACCTACATCTTAGCTTCTACCTTACGTTGTAACTAGACTGGGGCAGGAGCATCTCACCCTGCTTCCCCACATACCTATCGACTGCCAACCTTGGAACCGCGACTAGGTTACCCCACTACACTGTTATAGCACTGCTGTTCCACTTTAACTGCTCTGGCTGCCTCCTGTTGTATTCTGGGATTTGCAGCTTAAGGAGGGGCATTTAGAATTCTCAGCCGGATTGCTCTCAGGCCTCACTGAACTACAAGCCTCAGAATGCAACAGGAGGCAGCCAGAGGAGTTCAAGTGGAATAGCAGTGCTATAAGAGGGTAGTGTGGCAATGTGGCTAGTCTTGGAGGTGAGTTTAGTCCGGGGTTTACCAAGTAAACGGTGTGGGACGCTAAGGGCTGAGAGGAAATAATGCCCTGTGAATGCCCTTGTGTCTGTGGGGAGGAGAGCTCTCAGGACTTTTTACACGGGGAAAACTGGAAGGTTATACTGGTGCCAATGCAGGGTCATCCAGGGCATTAGGGACAAGTTTGCAGCTGCTTTTCACATGATGCTGCATGCAATCAGGATAGACTCCAGACAGAAAGTGAGGTGACTCAGGAAATAAGCAATTTCACAAAACTACTGTATTTGCATTTCCATTTTATTTGCGAATTCACTCTCTTCACATAATGGCAGCCATCTGAAAACCAAACCTCCAGATGCCTCCTGTTCCCAGATTTCCCAGGGTCCCTTGCTATGCCAGAGAGGGAGAAAACCCTGCTCTTAAAGGGATACACACACACTTTGCTCGCCTAGTTTGTCTCCTCTTTGTAGCCTCTAATTAAGGGAACAGCTGCTGGGAGAAGGCAGAGAGAGGACGTTATGGCATTCCTCCTGGACAGGAGAGGAAAAGAAGGACATGAAAATGAGGGCATCTGGGAGTATCAGCCCTTGAGGAATCAGGCAGCTCCCTCCTCTTTCTTTCTCTAGTGTGTGTGTGTGTGTTTGTGGTTTTACAGGAGTTTGCAAAGGGAAACCTCAGCCTGCCTTCCTCTGCAGCAGGTGGCTGTGAATGCACTTATGGCAATGACAGTTTGGAGCTTGCTCAGAAAAGGTATTTCCCAAGCTAGCAAGGGAGATTTGTCCTCTTCCGTTTGAAACCCAAATTTGATTTGGACCTTAAGTAATGTGTGTTTAACCGCTTGTTGTGCTCTGTGTGTGATCAGCATTAGCAAATGGGCTTGCTTTTCCAGGATGCCATCACCTTAACCATTTTTGAGATGGCAGCACATAGGTCCCCATGTGAAATAGTCCTCAGCCTCTGTTGGGAGGGAAGAGAGGCTCTGCGTCCTCCTTTTCCAGGACATGTCCTCCATTTCACTCTTCTGCCCAGGAGGAATGCCAACATAGCCTCCCTTTGGAGCAGGATTCAAGAGCATGGATTTACGTTTCTATATTTAGCTTTTATTGGATATAAAATCATGATAGAGTCCTACATGACGGGTATTTGAGTTTGCAAGAAGCAGTGGAGGATGGGGAGCTTTGGAGATACCTCATCCTCAGGGTTGAGGTCGAAGAGTCCTCCATTTCTCTCGGACGCCCTACATTTCGCGCCCAAGGGTGCCTGGATGCCTTCTGCTTTTCCAAGACGCATCCTAGGCTCCATTTCACCCTTCTGCCCAGGACTCTTTGGAGCAAGACTCTGAAAGCACGCGTTTATACATCGATGGCTGCATCCACACTGGGGGAATAACCTGGTTTGGTACCACATTAACTGCCCTCTGGTTCAAGGCTATGGAATTCTGCTCTGCTATGGGCCCCGCAACAAACTCCAGTTCCGAGAACTCCCAGTTAACGCGGTATCAAACCGGGTTATTCAGCCAGTGTGGATGCAGCTGATTAATTCTTTCCAGCTTTCCAGTCCTCCCTTTGCCTTGAACACCCTCCCTCCCCCAAACCTTTTGAACAGTACACAAACCTCAGTTCCTTCGCCGTTTTAAGCCTGGCTTGATTTATAGTTACTGTTCCTATCCAAATTGTACTGTTTCTCTGGAACAGTTACAAGGTTTCTGTCACACCGCTCTTTCTAGAAGGCGGCCTCCTGCAGGGCTCCTCTGGCTTGCTTTCTTTGGAGCCGGCAGATCATCCTGGGGCCAAGGTACAGCGCTTAGAAATAAAGTGGAATACTCATAATAATGATAAAGTGCCTGGCCCTCCCCTCTCTTTGGCGCGGAGGGCATCTGGTGGCCCTGGGTCCTCCTCCTCCAAAGGCTGGAAAGGCCAAGGGCCGGGATTCCTTCCTTCCTTCCTGGAGTCGGCAGCCAGCGGAGGGGGAGTCCCGGCTGCCCTCGGAGGGCGCGCCAGGAAAGCCCGGCTCTGGCTGGATTGGGAGCCACACACACACACAGGACACACTCAGCACAGGGAGAGGGAGGGGGGCACGTGGGGAGCTCCTTCGCCGCCTCCTCCTCCTCCTCCTCCTGGGGCCCGAGAGGCGAGAGTGGGGCTCCATGCTGCCTCCCCGGCGCTGAGCTCTGGGGGGCAGGGACCCCGCGAAGAGCAGCAGAGGCGCAGGGAGCTTAAGCAGCAGCGGCAGAAGAGAAGCCCAGCCAGCAGGAGGAGGAGGAGGAGGAGGGGAGAGGAAGGCGGCGGGGGGACTCTCCTTCCTTGCCTGCCTGCCTGCCTGCCTGCCTGCCTTCAGGAGGGCTCCCCAAGCGAGGGCTGAGGCGCTGAGCCGGGACTGGCAGGAAGGCAGCGGGCGGGCTCCGTGCATGCCGCACCCGGCGGCTGGTGTCTTGCCCCGGCGAGGAGGATGCTCTCTCCTGAGGGGGCCTGAGGAGGAGGAGGAGGAGGAGGAGGAGGAAGAGGAGGAGGGGGACTTCGTCTTCGCCTTCTTCTCTGCGAAGCTGCTGCTGCTGCTGCTGCTGCTTCTGGCGCAAGAGGCTGGCTGGCCGGCTGGCTCCCCCCCCCCCCGCGGGAGGCACCATGATCTCCTGAGCCGGGCCCTCCTCCGGAGCTCCCCGCCTCCTCCTGCCTCCCCTTCCCTCATGGAGTGACCCTCCGCCGGCACCGGCTGGAAGCGCCGCTGCTCCCCTCCTGCGGAGCCCCGTCCTTCCCGAGCTGCTGGGGAGGGCCGCCTGGCAGAGCCCCGGTGAGTACGGCTCCGGGAGGGTCGCCCGGGGAGGGAGAAGGCGGCTCTTCCCTCCCGTCGGAGGGCTGGGCTGGATGACGACCCGGGGGTCTTGGGGCTGCCTGGCAGAAGGGGCCAGGATGGATGACCCTTGGCTCCCTTTCCAGCCCCCAGCTCACCTTGGGCAGCCTTTGCAGCTGGGCCCCTTCTGGCTCGGGCTGACCTTCTGGCAAGAGAAGCCCCGGACTGCCTCCGCTCCCTCTCGGGCGGCTCTGAACCCCGCCTGGCCTGTCTATCTTCACTCGTGTGAGTGTGTGTGTGTGTCTGTGGGTGACTTGACGCGCGTGGCCTCCTGGTTTGCATCTCGTAATTACTCATCCTTCAGTCTTTTAATTCTTGGAGCCTTTCATGATGTTTTATTGTGGGACGGACGAACGGGGGGAAGGAGGGAATGAATGGCATGTAGCTTAATTTCTAGGTTGTATTTTATACAGTACTGTGTTTTACCCGATGTTGTAAGCCGCCTCGATCCCACGGGGAGAGGCAGCATATAAATACAATTTTATTATTATTATTATTATTATTAATCCACGAAGGAGAAAGGAACCTCTCCAGTGGCCTGAGGGGGATGCTGCCCTTCAGCCCCCAAGATATTTGCAAAGCCCCCTGCTCCAGGTGGCCTTTAAGGGAGGGCTCTTTTCCTGGATGTTCTTGGTGACAGTAGTGAGGGAAAAGCAGTGGCATGCCTGATAGAGTACAACAAGTTACACACACACACAGAAGAGGCCACTGCAAGAAAGGCAAGGCACCAGCCTGGACATAGCCTTGAGATGCACATTGGCTGTCGCATTTGTCAGAAGCAGAAATGTTGGCTCTTTGGTCCCAGAGACAGAGAGCCAGGCAGTGGGTCTGGCTGAACCTGTCCATCAACAGGTGGGTCTGGGGAGCAGAAGGAATGAGCAAAAGGCAGGTCTTTATCACTGGATGAAAGCTGCCACCGCTTCCTGTTCAATTCAGAAGGGGCACATAGCAAAGTGTGACTTGCCTCCCTTTTTAGGCATGTGTGCAGTCCAGAGATGTCACTTTTCCTGACAGTGTGCTGCTGAGAAAGAGAGAACGTTCAGCCGAATCACTTTAATTGTCTTCAATGGGTGACACAAACTTTGGGGCAGCCAAGATACCATTTGGATGGAAGGTGCAGACGAGGGGTTTGGCATAAATGTGTGTTCCTCTATGTTGCACTTCTCTCCCTTGCAGGAAAAAAGCGTTATGTAGCAGCAACAATCCTTCTGGAAAAATGATAGCCTTTCAGTCACAAAATCCCTCAGCCATGAATGGTAAAACTTTGGATTGCTGGCCTTTTGGATAACACCTTTAATAACTTTCTGATGTTCTTCTGAAATAGTTGTTGATTCTAGTGGATCTCACGCGAAGTGTGACATCAAGGAAGTGTAGCCTTTTTCTTTATTTTGTTTGGCAGAGTAATGGAATAAACGGGAAGAGACAAAATGTAGGTCTGCAAAAAAAAAAAAACACACACATCAAAAACGTGGGAGTGTAAACTGAAATCTGCTCAGCTTGATTCAGTTTATCCAGTGTTTCTTGGTTTTTTATTTTACATTCCTCCTCATTTAAAGGCACATTCACATACATGCTGATTTGTTTGGATTAAGCCTTACCAAATGGTTTAAAAGGAATAATGTCAGAACTATCCCCAAGCAACAAAGAGTAATAGTGTGTGAATATTCTTGTGAACTACATGAATTGCTTTATCTGAAAAGTCATATAAGTGAGCCTAGGCATCTTGCTGCGAGCTTTCCATCCCAAAGTGTCTTGCAGTGTGACCTGTTAAGGGAGCATCATTCATTCTTTGGATTGCTTTGATATTTCAGCCTGTGACTGCTGCTGTTTATGGTATTAAAGAGTGCATTTGAGGAGCTTTACTGGTGTTCATCAGTGACAGATGTTGTGTGTTTCACACCTTTTCGACTCATGGGATCTTGGGATGCAAACAGAGGTTAAAAAATTAAATTAAAAAATACCTATTGAAAATGGAAGTGTCTCTTTGACTTTGTGCAACAGAGGGAATGGCACATTCACAACATTGTAGGCTGCTTTTGGTAGATTCAGGAGGAAAAAAGTTACACTGTTGACGTTTTCATCCAGGCACCTTGAATCCCATATCAGGAGAAAGATGAGACATACAGTAAATAAATAAATAAATTGATTTCAAGAATTTTGCTTTTGGAGGTTGGCTGGGAATTGTTTGTGACAGGCGTTCTTTTTTTTTTTAAAGCATCCACTGCTTTCTGTAACATAACCATAACACAGAGAGATGAAAAATAAACTGACTAAAAATTACAACATTCTTTCTGTATAATGAAGACTATGGCTGACTAGAACAACTTCGATTCTTTATATCATGATCCCTGCAAATTCATTCACATGACCATTCCCCCCCCCATTCCCGCCAAGAAATACAAGAAGAGATATAGTTATTTATCTATTTATCCCTTGTGAATTTTGACATACTATTTTTGGATCATGCTCCAGAATAATTTTTCATTATGACTTTCTGCATTGTGGAAGAATATCTGAAATGAAGTTGAACCACTGCTCACCTGGAGCAGAGTTGAACACCCAGGTAATGCTACAAACTTCTGGAGGTTGGTTCAGAAAGCTAGAACTAAGAGTGCAGCTGATGGCGCTGTTCCAGCCAGGCTCAGAGCCTGTACTGTGCTCAGGTTTTGAGGAAAATCAACCTAAAGTTGAAGGTGGCCAAAAAGAAAAAGAACAGGATGTCCTGCTAGAAAACATGAGGTTTTGAACTGCACAATGATTTACAGTTTAACTGGTTAGTACTGAGCGCTGTTAGACATTAGAGAGCAGAGAAGGCTAGAGTAGGTGAGAAATAAGAGGAGCTGGTCTGAGGCTGTCCAAGTTTATATATTTACAACCCAAAGTGGGAGTTAGGTGCCTAGAAACTGTCAGGCTTAGGTCTTGGCTTCTCTTTCCGGCCCTTTCCATTTGGCCAAGGTTGGGAGAAATGGTTTGGAGTTTGGGACTGGCATGGTCCAGCTTTAAAACTGTAAAGAATGATCTTGGAATGTTACCTTGTAGAATGGATAAATTTGCTTTGTTCTTGCATTATTTTGAGCTACTTTGGGCATGGTTTACCATATATGTATGTACCATATATGTACCATTGATGACAATGACAATAGTAACAACAAATTGGTAGCTGTGCAGTGATGGACAGAATTTTAATGAATATGTGCTTAGTGATTTCCTGCTTTGTTTCATTTTCAGTTTTTGAAGCCCAAGGTCTGTTGTATGGATCCAATGTCGCCTAGCTTCCTTATCTGGCATTAGCATGGTCGTCGCCAATCCAAGGGGGGGGGGTTCTTGGGGTCCGGGACCCCCCCCCCTTCCACTTAGAAAAATGAATGGTGTGTGCTGCTGCGCCGCCGCACTCAAAACCCCATTATTACTGGTGGCACTTAGTCTGGAACCCCCCCCCCCTTCCTAAACTCTTTACGTCCCTGGCATATGTGTGAAGAAATCAAACATGTTCCCACAGATGGTATTGCAGGCCTTACACCAGTGATTCCCTGTGTCATAATCGTCATATATATTGGTCCCCTGGATATACTGTTTTGATGACTGTGAAGTCAAATCTGCAGGATTTGGGCTCTTAGCCTTGGGCTTGACAAATTTTAATGAATATATGGAATACACATCAAAATATTCCATACATCTTTATTGGGAAAATTTCCCATTAGAGGAAATTAAAGATGTAGTTAAACATATAAACCAACACTGTTCTTGGCTGCAGAAAGAAGGAAAGAGTTTACAATGAGTTAGGAATAGAGATACAGTGCTGCAGAAGGTCATTCAGCTTGTGCCTTGAATGTAAGATGCTTTTGGGTTCTTTCTTTGGTACCCCCAGCCATAGGGATAGGGAAATCCTCTGACACTTAGAGGAAAGGCTCTTGAGACTTGCTTAACAGTACAGTATTGAGAAGATTTTGTTATGACCATATGCAGTGCGAATCCTGGTTGTGTCATTTGCTTCATTAATCAGCAAATGTGGAGTTTCATGATATCTGTTTTTGCATGGGTGGCACAACCTTGAAGGAGACTGGAAGGATTGAGCAATGTGATGGATCTATCACTTCACCCATCCACAGCTGTGATGGCTTGCATTTGTCAGGTTGGAAAGTGAATAGAGTCTTTCTTTTCCTATTCCATACCTCTGGAGTATTTCTGGATGTAGGTGGTGGAAAGAGTTTGAATTGTAGTGAGAGTGCATTTACCTATCTCCATCTTAATGTTATTGGGAGATCCAGACTAAACTCTGCAGAGAGACTTTGGATCCATTGGATCCCAAAGTGTCTCGGCCCTGCTCCATTTCTGGGCCTTAAGCTGCCAGTGAAGGATCTGACAACACTAGCTTTTCATGAGAACCTGCAAAAGGTCCTTTTTTGGACTACAATGCCCTGAATTCCAACTGGGGTTTAAAAATAACTCTTCTCAATCTCTGTTTTCCACTTGTGGTGTGTGTGCATGTGCGCATGTGTGAATGTGTGTGTGCATGTATATGGTCTGTCATGGTAGAGCCTTTCCTCTTTTCTCTGCCAGCATAGGCTGTAGAGGGATAACTTCGTATGGCCCTATACCTATTCGTCAATCAGTACTTGAGAGAAGTAGTAAGGTTGCTTGAAGGAAGTGACTGCATAGAGTAGATGCTCTTGCTATAGTACAAGTTTCTGCTCCATCATAATCAGCCTGTTGTTTTGTGACTGCTGGAAGGAACATGCTTGTCACTAGTTCTTATATACTGTGGGAGATTGGTAGCAGAAACCTGAAAAGACAGCAAGCCTCAACAGTGCCCAGTTTTAAAATGAAAAACACTTATTCTGGCATTATCAAAATAGTAACTGACAGGCTTTCTTGTCCCCCCCTTCTCTCTCTCTCTCTCTAAAAAAAACAAACACACCAAAACAAAAACCCAGTCCTGTGACAGCATGTTACTTTAGGGTGTATTGATAGAAAACTTTGCTTTATTCCCATACATGAAAATGGTTAATCTGATGTCAAACCTTGATGTATGGAATAACTGAAAAATGGTTGAATTCTTATTTTTGCAATAAATAAAACCCTGGGCATCTCAATTATTGCAGATTAAAAGTGAGAAACAAATATCACATGCTTCATATTTAATTGTAAGATCTGAGCCCGGGAAACAAAATGCTTATGTATCATAAATTTGCATAAAAATGTTTATACACCTTTTTAAAAAAGGCTGCATCTACGTCTGCTGGTGACAGAGGAAAGTCCCTATTTAAAAACAAACAATCAACTACAGCAGCCACACATACTTCATGATGGAACCTTGTCTTTTAAACATATATAAATCTGTGGCCATGTTAAGCTGAACACGCCTTCCACCATCATCGTTTACTGTTAACATTGACATTATTTTTATTTTTTCATTCAGAAAATTCAAATTTGATCATTCATCATGAAAAGACTAATAGGTGTATGAGGTGTGGGGAGAGATGGTGCATAGATCTATATACACAAGAGCTTACCCTGACTTTGCATATTTATTTATTTCACTTTATTCCTGGTCTGCTCCATGCACTCAGAGTAGTTTACAGCATTGCCCCTCCCATGTTATATACGTATATTTTCTTAACATAAATTATGTATCTTTGAGATTATGTTTCTGCATTTATACTAATTATAATGAATAAATATTTAAATAATTGCTAGTTTTATTGCTAATTAAATTTATCTCACCTTTCCTCTCAGAACCTTAAGATGGCATACAGGCCTTCCCCATTTTATTTTCACAATTCCATTGTGATGTAGATTTGACTGAAAGTTGCTGACTGATTGAAGGTTATCCTTTGAGGATTGTGATATGAGGATTTGAACTTGGATTTCCCAGGCCTAATTCACAACTCTGGCCACATCATCAATGTAAAATATATTTTACTGTAGTATATATTATTGAGAGCCAGTCTGATGTAATGGTTTGGGCATTGCACTATGATTCTGAAGACCAGGAACTTTATCGCACACCTTTCCCTCCCCATTATGGGAACTGTAAGGGGACTTTCAGGGCTGTGCACAATCTGCAAAATGGATTTTATCACACAGCAAATCATCCTAAGGGCCCCATTCCATCCCCTGGCACCAAGCCATCCCTGTTCAGTGCAGAGGGGCATTAAATGTTCTGGTTGGAAGTCTTCCGACTGAGGAAAATGGTGCCCTTCAGCACTGAATGGGGAAGGCTTGGTGCTGGGGGATGGAATGGGGCCCTTTTGAGGACGATTCGCTGTGCAATAAAATCTGTTTTTTGCAGGTTGTGCACGGCCCCGAAAGTCCCCTTCCAGTTCCCATAATGGGGGGAAAAAGGTGTGCGATAAAGTTCCAGGGTTCAAATCCCCACTCCTTCAGGCAATGGCAAGCACCTCTAAACAAATTTTGCTAACCCCATGGTAGGTTCATCTTAGAAATGACTTCAAAGTGGAAGTACTGATCTGTGAACTTCAATATATTCTCTGATACTATGTAGTAACCTGAAGCTTTTTTTATTGTTTTCTGTATATAAAATGCTTTTATAAATAAAAAAAAAAGAAAATAAAGAAATGACTTCAAAGTACATAACAACCAACTATATATTACAATAAGTGGAAATATATTTAAGATATTTCTACTTATTGTTTTTTAAGTGTAATTATATTTATTTTGCACACTGGAAAGGGGTCTTCCTCCACTGCAGTACTTCCCTCCCTCCTACTATGCCTTGGCCTGCACTGTCTACTTTTTAACAAAGTACAATTTTAGGCTGCATCAATAAAAGTATAGTGTCTAGATCAAGAGAAGTAATAGTGCCACTGTATTCTGCTCTGGTCAGGCCCCACCTGGAATATTGTGTCCAGTTCTGGACACCACAATTCAAAAAGGACATTGAGAAACTGGAGCGTGTCCAAAGGAGGGCGACTAAAATGGTGAAAGGCCTGGAAACCTTGCCCTATGAGGAACGACTCAGGGAACTGGGGATGTTTAGCCTGGAGAAGAGAAGGTTAAGAGGTGATATGATAGCCCTGTTTAAATATTTGAAAGGATGTCATATTGAGGAGGGAGCAAGCTTGTTTTCTGCTGCTCCAGAGAACAGAACCCGGAACAATGGATGCAAGCTACAGGAAAAGAGATTCCATCTCAACATTAGGAAGAACTTCCTGACAGTGAGGGCTGTTCGACAGTGGAACAAACTTCCTCGGAGTGTAGTGGAGTCTCCTTCATTGGAGGTCTTTAAGCAGAGGCTGGATGGCCATCTATTGGGGATGCTTTGATTGGATTTCCTGCATGGCAGGGGGTTGGACTGGATGGCCCTAGTGGTCTCTTCCAACTCTACGATTCTATGATTCTACTCAGAACTGGAGTTTTTCCTGTACTTCTAGAAGGCATAGCTGGAGCTCCATTGCCATAGTATCGCTAATGGATGGGTGAATTGTGGGATTATGCTGTTCACTTATTAATCTGATAATAATAATAATGATCATCATCATCATCATCGAGGAAGATGCTCTTGAATTTATTTTAGCACTAACATCTAGTGAGATGTATAATAATGAATTAATTTATAAGAACTAAGGCGGGATACAAACCGGTCTGCCGCCGCCGCCGGTTAGTCTGCAGGGGAGCCGGAGCCTCCACACGGCGCGGCTCCCGTGCAGACAGAAAAATAAGCTCCAAAATGGAGCTAGTTTTTGAGTCGCATTTGTGACGTAGCGAGGCGCCAGGGGCGCACTCGCTACGTCACAAAGGATGCGACACGTACGGACGCTCAGCGTCCGATACGCAAAGATGGCGCCGGCCATGTAGAAGGGCCGGCGCCATCTTGTACGGACGGAGTCCGTATTAGGCCCAGGGGCCTCTAGAAGAGACGTCCCTTTTTTAAAATGGGACGTCCTCCGGACGTCCCAAATGCCGGTCTAGAAAGCCTCTATGTTTTCAAGCTCTGTGTGTCCTTAGAATGTGAGCTGTACCCTGTCTCAGAAACCTTTATGGGATAATAAAGAAGGGAATTAATTTTGGTCAGTGCTGAATTCTCATATGTAATGTTTTAAATCCACAAAATCAAAAAATTCTCAAGTGTTATGATTTCAAAAACATCCTTCCTATAATTCTTTTTTTTTCCTTGAAGAAGGCTGCTGCTTCACTGTTTGTAGTCTCTTCAGACATGCTTCCTTCAGGCTATGTTGGAGAGAATTTTAAAGGAGATGTGGAGTTGGAAGGAAGAGCCTCTAAGTTTTGTATTCTTTGATGCATACTTGCATCACTTTGATGCATGTGGATCATACACAGAACTTTGACAGTGGCTTGTCAGTCTTGACAACAAACAATGTGAAGTTACTGGAATGTAGATATTTTCAGTATGGAAACCAGGGCTGGGGAAAAAACAGATAGTTGGTACCTAGTAGTCTGAAACATTTAGCCCTAAAATAGGTTCGTGACTGAGAAAGTTGATTTACTTTTGAGTTCTGAATATTTTTGTCTAACCTTTCTTAGGTTTAACTCTCTCTGTTTATTCATGGTGCAAGATTTGAGCATTGGACTATGTCTCTGGAGATCAGAGTCAGTTCCCCACTCAGCCATGAAAATCTACTGGCTGACTTTGGGAGAATCACATACTCTCAGCCCTAGATAATTATTGGAAATGACTTGAAGGCACATAACAACAGCAGTAATGTGTTGTTCTCTGGAGTAAGTTACATTGAGTGTAGCGGTGTTTGATTTTTGGCAGTTGTGTATTAGCTATTTAAAGGGTGCTCCACAACACATTTGTCAGGGTAGTTTAGAATAAGAAATAAAACAATTAAAATTATAGAGCAAGAACATCTGCAGAGTAACAGCAGTTTAAAGCAAAGGCTGCATCTGCACTTCAGAAACAATCCAGTTTGACAACGCGTTGACTGCCATGACTCAGGGCTATGGAGTTCTGGGAATTGTAGTTCTGTGAGATGTTTAGCCATCTCTATCAGAGATCTCTGGTGTGACAACAAAATATAGTTTTCAGAATTCCATAGCATTGGTCCATGGCAGTTAAAGTGGTATAAAACTGGATTATTTCTGCAGCATGGATGAAGCCAAAGTCAGCTAAAGCTGTATAAAAAGCTAAAATTGAGAAAATATGTAAACATGCCCATTGCTCTTTAACAAAACCATTGCATTTTTTTACCTTTACCAATAATATCTCTATAGAAGATGGGCTGCATGACTCACCAACGGAAAAAATCCTGTGCTGTCTATTGAAATAGGTGCAAATCTTGCTCCCCCCCCCAAAAAAAAAAGCAAATAATTTAATGGACACAGTTTAGTAGCAGTCAGGATTAAGGGACCATTCACACTTTACTTAAAAAGCATGGAAGTCACTCTCATTTTGCTTTCCACACTCCTAACAAAAGTATTTCATATAAATCAGGGCATATGAATAACAGCAGCTAAAGTATACCAATGCGTGTGAGAGTAAGCTACATTGAATTTGGTAGGTCTTGCTTCTGAATATTTAAGTATAGGCTTGTAATTCCTATTACATCGGCCACTGATTATTCATCAGTGGGACTGGTATCTTAAAAAGGCAGAAAATGCAATTATGGTTTAGGGGGAGACTACTAAATTGTAGTGCAAAATAGAACTCTGGAGGATTTATATATACCTTGTCTTTGTTCTAGGATGTGAAATGGGGCCCTGTATAGACTGGCACTTTGTGCTGTCTTGTGGGCGGAATTAGGACACAGCATCCTCAAGCTGGGCGCCCTAATCCCACCATTTTGGTGCACACTGGTCTGCACGATGTGTGCCTTCATGACGCCTCTCTGGTGCTGCATCCACTTGATGCAGTACCAAAGGGGTGTCATAAAGCCGCGCCAACACAACTATGGTGCCCCTTGAAGGGCACAAAAAGGAGCTGCTTTCTGTGGCTTCTTTTTGCACTCCCCAGAGGCCGGATCAGGGCCATGGCATGAGGTTGCCACTGCCTTGATCTGGCCAGTAAAGGGGTGGCTGCAGACCCGAAGTTACCAAATAACAATGGGAAATACGTTTTATGATATTTTGGCAATACATGGAGTCAGGAAATCTTATTTCTGCTTCCAGGGAAGCTACTGTTTATTTCCTAAGTACATGTAAAGCACATGATAATGCCTATATTCTTTACTTGACTTGTTTTCTCTTTGGCACAAGGGGTATCTGTTTCTTACTAGGTATTTGTATGCACCACAAGTAGACAGAATTTGCCAGAAACACTTGTTACTACAGTTTGTTTTCTAGATAATTCAGACTGACAATTGCTTAAGTGTATGGGAACAAAAATGTGCTCACTTCATGCTATGGATTTTTATAAATTAATGAATCTTCATTCAAATATATGAAGGTGGCATAGCAGTATAATATTTTATAGGCAATTCAATGAGCTAAGGGGTAGGTAGAATTCTAGCACTATTCAGGGATCCAAAAGAACTGTAGCATGATAGTTGCAATTTAAGTGCGGCCTTTTCATTTTCATCTAAAAATAAATCTACTATATATACTCATGTATATGTCTAGAAATTGTAATCAACAAATTGACCCCAAAACCATGAGTCAACTTATGTATGGGCCAATGTAAGTACTGTGTTTAACTCTTATTTAAAAAAGAAAACCATCTCCTGGTGAAAGACAAGAACATAAGAGATCATGAAAGCACTGACCTCCTCTACTCTTTCATCCAGCCTTTAGGGTGAGCACAAACAGTTGTGCCTGCTGGAATTTTCTAAGTTCTTTGGTATCATTTTCCTGTGCTACATCCTTTGCATCCTTTGTTACAGGCCCCTAACTATCACCCTCAACCCTTGATCCATCCCTGCAGTTGTCATTTCATATAGATGTGGCTGCCAGGAGTGCTTGGTATCAACTTCGGTTGATACGCCAACTGCATCCCTACCTGGACCGAAAAGATCTTGAAGCAGTGGTACTTGTACTGGTAATCTCTTGTTTAGATTTCTGTAATGCACTCTACTTGGGGCTACCCTTGTACCAAGTCCAGAAGCTTCAATTGGTACAAAATGCGGCAGCCAGATTGGTCACCGGTACATCTAGATTTGACCATATAATACCAGTATTAAAATCTCTCCACTGACTGCCAATTACCTTCCGGGTGCAATACAATATTACCTTTAAAGCCTCACATGGCTCGGACCCGAGGTACTTGCAGGAATGCCTCTCCCTACACAATCCGCCCCACACTCTCAGAACATCAGGAAAGTACTTACTGGAACATCATATTACCAGGTTAATAACAACTTCCCACGGGGCATTTACAGCAGTGATCCTAAAATTATGGAATGGTCTATTGGAAGAGATCTGTTGCATTACCACCTCAGAGGCCTTTAAGAAAGCACTCAAACAGATCTCTTCTGATGGGCTTATCCACTAGATTCCATATAAAAGCTGATGACAATAGCCCACTCTCGACTTTGACCACTGATTACTGATAAATTGATTTTAGAGTACTAATAGGAATTCCTAAATTCAATATTAGTGATTTAATGATTGTATTAACATCTTGTACTATTATGTCTTACTTTGTATTATTTTATTGCTGTAATCCTGCCTCGAACTTTGGAGAGGCAGGAAATAAAAAATAA
>NC_056523.1:86099957-86134901 GCF_019175285.1 Sceloporus undulatus | reverse complement strand
ATTATTATTATTATTATTATTATTATTATTATTATTATTATTATTATTATACAAGGGTCATGTCAAAATCAATAATTTTGGCCCCCTACCCACCCACAGTGGAAATTTACTGGAAATAAACATAATAAAACTATATAGATTTGTGAACTGAAGATAAACCTATAAACATTTGTGAACTGTGGCTGGCTCTATACTTTGTACATGTGCTTTAATCAATAGGGTTTAAACTAGTTATGCCCATGCCATGTCTGAACCTGACCCACAATGTTGATAGAATTGCTGAAGCATTTGAAAGCTTTCTCTCAAACCTTCATAAATAATCATAAAAACATTGTTTTATATAATACATAAATGCATGCACACACACACTATTTTCTTTATTATGTTCTTTTCAAACACCATAAAATTTTAAATTAAAAACTGTGAATTTGCTCTGAGTTTTGTTGCCATTGCTGGACAAATCCATATTAATTTCATTGCACTGTGAGAGGGCAGGCAGTGACTCTAAATATATCCTAGGCTACATGTTTCCTTCATTCCTCTTTGCATATATGATGCTCCCTTGTTAGAAGCAAACAGTGAGTGTTATATTGAACTGATTATATTAATGGCAAATAAAACTCACTCCAGCTTTAACACTGCTGGATAACAAACTGTGTATGGGTGAAGACTGCAGCTATCACTATTTGAAGTACAGTCAAAAGTATAGATGAGGAGGCATTCCTGGAAACTTCGTTTGGCCAAGAGCTAATTAAAGGAGAACTGCTTTGAGCTGTGGGCTCTTTCTCTGATAAAAAGCTTTTCATAAAAGTCTGTCCCACTCCAATAACTTCTGAAGTCTTTGAAAGATATGCATGGGAAATGGTCTTGGCTTTTCATCCTGACTTTTCAAATAAGAGTTGCTTCCAAATGTAAGACTTAAAGCATCAATCTGAAAACTGTGGTCTTTATATGTAGAGAAAATTGTGAAAACAGTTCTTACAGCAAGAAAAACTGTAAAACCAGGTATGAAAGGCTTTGCCTAATTTGGAAAACAGGGTATAAGGGATTTTTCTGTGTGGTATTTAAGTGAAAATATTTCTTGCATATTTAGTTCCATGGTGTGATTCATGTCTGTTCAGAGCCTCAGTGCATTGCTTAACCATTGTTTTCCTGATCCATGTGGTGCTTCAGGACAGGCTCTGAGATCTGAGGGAAATCCTTACTCTTGTTAGCAGTGTGAGGACTTTGAGAAGACTTATTTTTATGGTTACGTATTTGTAGTTTTCCATGAAAAACAAATTTCAATAAACTATTTCTCTTTCTGGAAAGTTGGTTCAAAATTCCTTTTGAACATAACGTAATGGAGATATTAACCTGTGATTTTCTGTCTTCAAAGTGGGTACTACTGGTGGAGTGGGTTCACATTCCCTCTATAGTCTCCCATGTGCCCCCAAATCTGCTCTGTAGCGCTGAGCCATTATTGGTGTGTGGGGGAGGAGGGAGATCTGTGTTTCAGTCTGTTCTGAGCCAGGGAATTCACAAAGTAACACTAGGCCAGTCATTCTCTTTCTCATTGGTCCAGACACTCTCTTTCTCAACATCACATACCTCACAGAGTTGTTCAGAGGTGTATGTGGGGTGGACAGGCATGTATGCCACTTTGAGCTCATTGGAGGAAAGCTAAGATGTCTAATTAATAATAAAAATGTGCCCTCTTTCCTAAAAAAAAGTCAGTAGTTGAGGTTTAAATGGAACATTTAGCAGTACAATGGGATTTTGAAATAGATAAGGAGGGGAAGCAGTGAGATTTTCTGTTCAGGAAAACACATTGGTGATTCTTATTAAGACAGAGCTTGATACACAAGATGTTCACTACAGATTAACCTTTCGTAGAATCATAGAATCATAGAGTTAGAAGAGACCACAAGGGCCTTCTGGTCCAACCCCCTGCCATGAAGGAACTCTAAATCAAAGCATCCCCAACAGATGACCATTCAGGCTCTGTTTAAAGACTTCCAAGGAGGGAGACTCCACTACACTCCAAGGGAGTTTGTCCCACTGTCGAACAGCCCTTACTGTCAGGAGGTTCCTCCTAATGTTGAGGTGGAATCTCTTTTCCTGTAGCTTGCATCCATTGTTCCGGGTTCTGTTCTCTGGAGCAGCAGAAAACAAGCTTGCTCCCTCCTCAATATGACATCCTTTCAAATATTTAAACAGGGCTATCATATCACCTCTTAACCTTCTTTTCTCCAGGCTAAATATCCCCAGCTCCCTAAGGCGTTCCTCATAGGGCATGGTTTCCAGACCCTTCACCATTTTAGTCACCCTCCTTTGGACACGCTCCAGTTTCTCAACATCCTTTCAAAGGTCTAGTGAACATTTGGCTGCTTCATTCTTTTTCTTCTTCATCTTAACTTCCTTGGCATTCCAGTTTATTGGCCAGTGCTTGGGACTAGATCATTTAATTACAACAAATTATGGTTGTTTAAAGAGTAAATGCGAGTCTTGGTATCTCCTGCCATTTGTGTTACATAATTTCCCACCTCAAAATATTTTTCTCTTGCATATCATGTTATTAGATATTAAAAATAACTAATAATCAAGTTCACTGCTAGAGTCATCTGGTCAAACTAGTCTGTCATTTACCTTAGAATGAGAATCATAGTTGCGATTACTTATGGAGCATGAAGTGCCACATACTGTTATACAATTTAATATTAGGCACAATCTCAAAATGACTTCTCCATCTTTTTATTTACAAATAAAAAAGCTCCCTTGTTTGTTTCTTCTCTCCCCCTCTTCCTTTGTATTTTTTAGAGGTTCTTCTAGAATGAAAACCACAGATACCTAATGATGTTTTCTTAGTTGGGAACTTATTTCTTAGAAGCTTTTTGTTGAAAAGGAGATTAATACTAGCAAGTGGGCACAGGTACACTCCACCCAGTGGCCTGGTACTTTTATTTCAGTAAGATAATTTTAACAATCAATTTTGGATAAATAGCTAAAAACCATAAACACTTCTCTGGGGCTACGAATAGAAAGTGGTTTTGAGGGGAGAAACAGATTTTCTTCATCAAAAATAATTTACATCTTATTTACTAAATATGTTGTCAGTAAAGAGAGGAAACATATTTAGTACTTGTAGCAAAAATGATAGAAACAGCCTTATAGTGTTTTTTAAGGATTTAGTGATCTATATGAGGTAGCCTTACTTGTATAGAATAACATTATTATGTCTGAGGCAAACCTATATATAAATGAACATAAAGTACGTGTACATAAGTAAGAGGAGGGAAGACTGTAAATCAGCATTAGATTTACCCTTATACTCTCCAGAGACATCAGCTGCCATAAGACAATAGTCCATGATAATGAAAGCCATGATAAATTAGTTATACATACTCTTTCATTTGTATAGCCGTGTTTATTGTTGATGCCAGAGTGTGAGGAAGAGAAGGAACCCTGGATATGACTTTGTCATTGAAACTGAACCCAGATTGTGAAATTAAGTATTCCTGACTTTAGTATACCACCAGTGCTTGACAGACATCAGAGCTTTGAAGTGCTGGTGACAGTGGGGGGTTGTATGTGTTCCTGGGAATGGTTGAAGAAAAGACTAACCTTTCCAAGCTCTGGATTCAAAAGGCCCAGATTTTAGGTCTTGTTTTGACCTAACTGACTAACCTCTCCAATTTTTTCCCCTTTTTGGTTTGTGACATCATGCCTGATGAAGAAGCCCATGGAGCTTCAAAAGCTTGCAACAAGTATATTGTGTATTTTGGTTGGCCAATAAAGGTATCACTGATGGGTTTATGCTCTAGTATTGTTCAGGACTGAGGGTCAAAGTGAGTGTAACATTAAACGTGTGGCCAGTGGAAGGTGGCTGGGGTGGCAGAGTTTAAATCTTTCCTTCCTTTGCTCAAGACCAAGAAAGACAGAAAAATCTTTCTTGCTCTATCTTCATACTGCTGCAGTATTGCACTATCCAGTTGATCTCTGAAGTCAACTGAAAGGCTGCAGGTTGTGCAAATATTGTTGTCCTCTGGACAAATACTGGGAAGTGTGAACAGATTAGGCAGTGTTCTGACAGTTTATTTCAGCACAGGGTTTTGTGGATTACAGCCTCCTTTTTAGAATTCAAGTGAAGAAGTGTTGGGTTATGAGTCAATTTCCCCTTATGCCTTGGTGTAGTTTTCCCCTCTTTCCCAAATTCTTGTATTCCTAATCATGGTGTAGCAATTGGTTAACTATTTTATACAACCCTTCTAGCTGTGTTTACAAAATACAGTCAGACCTTTGTATTCATGGGGGTTCTGTTTTGCCCCCCCCCCTGCAGAGATGAAAAAATGCAGGCACTCAAGTCCTTTTCTCCCTAATGGCGGAGTGATGTGTTTGCGGCTGCATGCATGTGGGACAATGGGGCTTGCCATCCATGGATGCTCAAATCCGCGGATGGCAAGCATGTTGATAGCGAGGTCCCATTGTACAGTTAGCCATAGTGGTAGCCATAATTAGGGAAACACTATTTACTCTTGTGTACTATTACTAGCTCTAGAAATTAGGATGTGGAGTATTTAATTGTGAATTGCAAGCAGCACTTGATTCAATGTGTGTTTCCAGTTGCCTAACCATGCTTAGATTGGACAGCATTTTTATCCTTCATCTGTGCATGTCATACAGTATTGGCATTCAGGATATTTTTGGCTTGCTGTGAAACAGACACAGTGCTGGTCTCTTCTGTTTGTCAACCTAGTTGCTAAAAGACACCCCAGATCTTGAGCCTGTGATATGTTTATTGTGAATACAAGGGTTGTTCTTTAGTTGATTACCTGGTTTGTTGAAAGGGAAATAAGCCAAATCCCTGAAAAGTTCATATGTCACAAGAAACATTGGACCAAAGTCCAGTGGTTTCATTTTTCACTTCCGCTTCAAGAGGAAACAGTTGGGCAGCATACACTAGCATGCTGCTTATACTTGATAAGCCAGAGTTCCTACAAAGCTCTATTTTATTGTAACATGTTATAGATGGTCTGCATGATTGTGTCTAAACAATATTTTTGTCTGTACACTTGTCTGAACCATCTCTTTATATTAATGAAACTCTAATGGAGATTAAACAATTTAAAAATTTGAAGTTTTTGTGTTACAGGATTTGTGGTTTACAGGTACCCTTTATTTATAAACATTTGATGACCGTATGTGTCAAAAATATAGCTATATGACATAAAATATGAGTCTAATGGACTAATTATTTTTCTTTTTTAAAGGAGATAAAATTTCTTAAACCATCAGTGTAAATCAGTGTTCAATCCATGATATTGTTACATCAGGGATTTTGCATGCATGCTTGGTAACTGTGGTAAATTATAAAGAGCCATTGATTTGTTATGAGGTGAATTTAAAAAAGCCATTGATTTGTTATGAAAGTATATGTTCTCTCTTTATGGTGAAGTGTGTATTTTCATGGGGTTGCTGAGGTAAAGTTGGGTCATTTTATTTAAAATCCTTTTTCAGCATGGGCCTTTTTGTTTCTTATTTTAAACATAATGAAAAGGAAAGGCAGCAGGGCATTCGATCTGTCTCACAGAAAATTAGGTGATAATTTCCACTTTATTTCCTGTTTCTCACTCCTTTATTGTTTCTGACATTTACTGTACTGCTACTGCACAGCAGTGGCTAAAAGACAAACAATTGTCTCCTTCATAGGCCAGCTGCAGTCTCAAAAAGCATGAGCCGTCTTGGCATCTGAGTGCCACAGAGAATAACATTTATACAATTCTGGTCAATATAGAATAGAGTTTCCAAGCATGGCTTTAACGAGAAATGGCTTTTGAAGGCATGGTTATCAGCAGAATAGAATGTCCAGTTAATACTTCTATTTTTCCTTCACACATCTTGCCTCATTGCATCATTTTTATACTATTGTTTTGATAAATTCAGTTGCATTTAAATCTAAGTGAGAGAAAGAGATTCCATTTAAAGCTTGCATGCATGATGTATTTTGTGCATTTTTGTTGGTCCAGTAAAGGTGTTACTGCTCTACAAACAATAAATGGGAATGTTTTTGTTCTGCACCAAAAAAACATATGGGCATTTACATAAGCTACTTTGTGAAACTTGCACCAAACATGAGTTTAGGCTGCAGTACTTAATATGCTTATCTTGTTGTTGTTATGTACCTTCAAGCAGTTTGTGACTAATGGCAACCCTATTTTTCTTGGGAAGATTTATTCAAAAGACTATTTCCTCTTAGGCTTGAGAGAGTGGGTTTCCACTGATGAGTGGGGACTTGAAACCTGTATCTTTGAGTCCTACTCCACCACTCAAACCAGTTCATTATGTTGATTTGGGTCATATGCTTTCTATAGATTAGAATATGTCATTTCACCAAAATCTAATTGCTTGTCCCAAATAAATTAGACATGTTGGGTCAATTGCTACATGGTAGGTCACACTTAGGGAAATCCCATTTCCTTCAGTGGTCTGTTCTCTGTGGAACTAAGAATTGGATTAGGACTAAATGTCCTGAATTAAATTACTCTGCCTCGCCATATTTTTAAGCGTGTCAAGTGTAAGCAAGCAATTTGGTAAAAATTCTGAACCTTCAGAAAGCGGACAATTTAAAAAAAAAGTTCTTCCCACCCCCATTTGGAAAAAAAAATTAGATCTACATTTCTATATAATCCATTTTCTGACGCCTCAGTAAGCTTTGGAGGCAAGAGAACAATTTACTTCTTTCTTGTGTTAAGCTACCTGGGAAGATCTGTCATTTTCTGATTGAAATAATTATTGCAAAGATGAACTCATTGAAATGCTTAAAAATTGATCTAATGTAAGTAGACTTTTATAGGTTTATCATAATAGCCATACCCTGTGTACATTCACTCAGAAATTGAGTAGATCCTGTTTCTATGGAAGTGTGAATATTTTTGCAGTACAAATTATTTTAAACTCATACAGTTTTTTACATGGGCCTTCAGTATAGAATCGTAGAATCATAGAGCTGGAAGAGACCACAAGGACCATCCAGTCCAACCCCCTGCCATGCAGGAAATCATAATCAAAGCATTCCTGACAGATGGCCATCCAGCCTCTGTTTAAAGACCTCCAAGGAGGGGGACTCTACTACACTCTGAGGGAGTGTGTTCCACTGTCAAACAGCCCTTACTGTCAGGAAGTTCCTCCTAATGCTGAGGTAGAATCTATTTTCCTGTAGCTTGCATCCATTGTTCCATGTCTCTAAAGCAGCAGAAAACAAGCTTGCTCCATTCTCAATATGACACCCCTTGAGATACTTAATCTGGGTTATCATATAACCTCTTAACCTTCTCTTCTCCAGGCTAAATATCCCCAGCAGCTCCCTACTGAAAATGACTACTGAAAATGTCCACAATGTGAAAATTTCCATAATGAGCATCACTGAAATTCATATAAGAGGGTCAGAGCCTCAAGACCTGTATTTTACAATTATATACTGTATATCATAATTCCCATAGCATCCAAGCAATAGTTTAAGATACTCTAGAGCAGTAGTGGCCAAAGTTTGGTTCTCCAAATGTTTTGGACTTCAGTTCCCAAAATTCATGACTGTTTGCCAAGTCAGCAGTGACTTCTGGGAGTCTGAAATACCTTGATGGCCAAAGTTTGGAAACCACTGTTCTAGAGCAAAGTGTGAGGGCTGTTATGTTTTTTGATATATATATTTTGCCGCACAGGTTATTATATAGTAAAAATGTGCAAAATGTGCAAAAAAAAGTGCATGCTGGACATGCAGCAAACTACTGTAAACAAAATTCACAAAACAGTATTACCTTTATTGAACCAAACAAAATGCACAAAATACATGATGTAAACTTTTAAAGCTCCACTGGCTTCTTCATCAGGCAAAGATGTTAAAAATTGTAGAGAGGAAGAAAAGTGATAATGTTACAGCCACAGGCCTATGTCTCAGATGTTATGTCTGCTGTCAGTTAGGAGGTCTTCTAGTGCTAGCAGATTCCACTCTCCTTCTTCTTCATGTGAGAGTGTGGGACCAAGGACAGTAGAACATAGACAATAAAATTTCAAATTATTCAGTGGTAGCAAAATAACCACCATTGAGATCCAGGGAAACTGTCCTGTGCAAAGCTAATGGTCTGTTTCTTAGGCCGAGAATACTGAATTTCTCAAGAATTCTCTGTACTGTTATATCTGGAAGAAACTTTTGGTGTTGTATAGGTAAAACATGTCAATTGTAGGGCAAGCATGTATGGTGTATTTTGTGCATTTTGTTGGCTCAATAACTGTATTGCTATTTTGTTGATTTTGAATTGTCCTGGTGAAGGAGCTGCCCAGGGTGGTCAACCCTATCTCCAGCACTTTGGAGAGGTCCTTAAAATTTCCTGAAACAGACTCATCCCATTGCCATAAAAGACATCAGCTTCCTCTGGCAAACATTTTTGAAACCAAATATCTATAGCTAAAATTTCACACAAGAAGCAGTTATCGAAGATTTTGTACAACTGAACAAGAATGGTAATTGAATTCCACTGGTAAAACTATTTTTTTAACTGTACTGTTCTATTATTAGTGCAAAAGTCTTGTCCTCATAGTCAAGAATTACTTGAGGGTATATCTTACAGTTCATTAATAAGGTGGTAGAACTCTGATTTGTATATCAAATGATAGCTTTCTATGTTATCCAAATTCAACATTTCTTTGGAGTTGGTTCAAATGAATTTGAAAACTGCCTTTGGCAGTTCTCGTGTAAGTCTAACTTGAAGCAAAGTGGCAACAACTAGTTGTTAGCAGTTTCATAGAAGTAAGTCACTGGACACTGCAATAGATTGTGATCAGATTCTAACCTGCTGCTCATTTTTTAATTTTTTTTTACCAAATTGCAGATTGAACATACAATATGTCTCAGCCACTGGAAAGTATCATCAATTGTTTCAGCTTTCCCTGGGCTTCATGCAGTTGTATAAATAAAGAAAGCATTGCATTAGCTTTTCACACAGCAGGGCTGATATTGGCAGTGGCACCTTGTTAAAATGAAGGACTGTCTATCTTATTACAGATAATGCGAGACAAACTACATTTTCTGCTTTCTGACAATACACTCTCTAGAAAGAAGATAAGGCCCAGAGAGAGTTATGTGTGAGTTTCCAGTCTGTTTAATTCTTTTTCTCAAAAGTGACTATATTTTAGCAGTATTTCTGTCTATGAAGGGAAGGATCTGGCAAATGGGCAGTAGGTCTTTTTAAAGCTGAGCAGCAGGGAGTAATTTCATATGACAAATATTCCAAACAGAAAAGATTCTGTGAAATTTGTGTTCATGAGGAACAAATGTCAGCAGATTGATTTACAACAGAAAAAATATCTCTAACAATTCCTATTTTTAATTTACTATGGAAGTGGCTTTATTCCAGAACATTGTTTCTATTTCAAATTGTAGTTGCAAAGCCTTTATTTTTTTATTGTAAAACTGTAAGTGGCCACACGAATCATTTAGTCCAAAGAGTGTGCTGACTGCCTTTAGGCTAGGCACTCACTTATTTAAGACATCCTTTATGACAGGCTTTAAACTTTATAATGGAGAAAGGACACCAGGGAACCGTTTCTTTTTGGCTGTGAGAATCAGCTCTGAGAAGTTCAAAAGCATGGACTCAAATACTCCTTTTTTTACTTGGAGCATCCTGTGCCACTCATGCAAAAGAACTAGTACACCTAGAAGTCATGTAATGCATTCCAGCTGGTGGCTCCATCTATGCTTCTTACACAATTGAAGGTCCTGTTGAAACAACTGTGAGGGTCAAAGGCAGATAATAATAATAATGATGATGATGATGATGATGATGATGATGTTTATTTATATACCGCTTTTCCAAATTAGATCAAAGCGGTGTACAACAGGAAGTACAATACAACATTCAAAGTCAAAATAAAACATAACAGGGCTCTCTTCCCCTCAAGATGGTGGTCAGAAGGAGGGCTCTTTGTCTTCCAGGCCAGGCCTCTCTCCCCCTCAAGATGGTCAGAAAGAAGGCTCTTTGTCTTCCAGGCCAGGACTTTCTCCCTCTCAAGATGGTGGTCAGAAGGAGGGCTCTTTGTCTTCCAGGCCAGGCCTCTCTCCCCCTCAAGATGGTGGTCAGAAGGAGGGCTCTTTGTCTTCAGGCCAGACCTCTCTCCCCCTCAAGATGGTGGTCAGAAGGAGGGCTCTTTGTCTTCAGGCCAGGCCTCTCTCCCCCTCAAGATGGTGGTCAGAAGGAGGGCTCTTTGTCTTCCCAGGCCAGTCCCTCTCTACCCTCAAGATGGTGGTCAGAAGAGGCTCTTTGTCTTCAGGCCAGGCCTCTCTCCCCTCAAGTGGTGGTCAGAAGGAGGGCTCTTTGTCTTCAGGCCAGGCCTCTCCCCCCTCAAGATGGTGGTCAGAAGGAGGGCTCTTAGTCTTCAGGCCAGACCTCTCTCCCCCTCAAGATGGTCATAAGGAAGGCTCTTTGTCTTCCAGGCCAGGCCAGATTATGGGCTACCTGCTACCAATGCTGCTGTTAAAATATTTCAGAACCTTCAATTTCCTCTACTGTTTGATTCTTGTTTGGAAGCATACACATTTATTCAATCTTTTCTCAGATTAACAGTAATACTTACTCATTTCCTTCTAACTCTTTTTAATGGTAGTGCTTGTATCACCAAGTAACATTTTACCAGATAACTAAAGTGCTACTATTGTTCTGTAGATGCAACTGCAAATGGAGTTTTCTTGATGCAAATTGTGTCAGATCAATAAAATATCTGCATGATACTTGGAAACCATGTACACAGTGTCTTTAGAAGTCACTAATTCATAAAGCAGATATACAGAACATTTACTGTTCCCACTTCACAGGTTTTCTGGGGAAATTGCACAATCCTTCAAGGCTAAATTGAAGATTTGAACATTCTTATTCATTCATCACTTCAGATTGTCTTTATAGCAGTTAAGCCTTTACCATATGGTTCTCTGCTAATAATTAGAATAACTGCTGCCTGCACAGCAAAGGTACAATATAGCCCAGCTTTTCGGACATGCCACTTTTCCAGGAATCAAAAGCACCTCTGATCCTTGAATCTTACATGCCACCTGTTTTTCTGCTTATGCATGTATCTGTTATGTTATGCACCCATCTCTACACTTGCATTGAGATGTGAAGGCCCGTGGAAAAATTAGGAAAAGAACCATTTTGTCCATGTTTTTCTTGAATCATGCTAAAATAAAATATTCCATAATTGATTTCCTTCTTTATCCCTCATATTTTCTTGTTTTTTCCTGTCCTCCTCCCTCCCCCCTGGAAAAAGAATGGGACAAAATGGGGGGGGGGAGACTTAACAAAAACATGACAAAAATTTAAAAAAGGAAGACAGCCAATTATGGAATGTTTCATTTTCACATGATTCAGGAAAAACATGAACAAAAATGTTTTTCCCCTATTTTTCCATGGGCCTTCACATTCACGATATACAGCCATGTTCACAGTCAAGTCACTGTTTCTAGGCTTTAATGTGATTTTTAAAAAAACACTTATTTTTTTACTCTGCAGTTTTTGGAAAAGGTAGCATTTTTACAGATGTGTCCTGTGAATATGGATTGGCATTGTGGGGAGGGTGTAGTTCAGGCTGTGAGATGGATTGGTGGGTGGAATACTTCCTTGGATACACTTTCAGTTTGTGAGAGATTCTTTGCTTGCTTCTCTCTCTGTGTTACTTTCCTTCTCCTCAGGGTTGCTTCCCCCTCCCAGGCTGAGCCCCACTCACAAAGTTGCTTCAAAGTCAAAGGATTCAGTTGGTTGTGTCTTTGTTGTTGGACAAAGCAGAAGACAGATAAATCAGAACCCAAACACAATTCTTCCATTGCGTTCTCCAGTCTCCCCCACTCTCACCTCCTAATAAGCCAACCTAAAGTATTTGTTGTTTTCCACATATACATAATCTAGTTCTCCATATTAGTAGTGCTCAGCATCTAGGTGCATAAATGTGTGTGTCTCAGGACATTTAAATTTCCCTCACTTACTCATGGGATGCAAAGTGAGGAAGGGGATTGGATAGGAGAGCCATCCAGTCAGAATGCAATGTGGGTTGTAATATTGACAGGAAAACAAGATAGGTAATTGGTTGTTAGGTTTATATATGCTGGGAAATATATAGCGATTTGAATTAGTATGGGTGAAATGTGTGGCAATCAACACAATTTGAATCCAGTTTATTGCGTACCCTAATGAAATTGTGAGCTATGCTGGCGGTGGCATAATAGCCACCAGTAGGGCCTCCCATGCCAGATAGGTCACAACCGTAGGGTCTGACCAAGAGCGCCAAAGGGCAGGATGGGCTCTCTAGCCTTATGGCAACCATCCTAGGAGAAGAAAAACTCTAATCCCAAACCCGGGCAGATGGTACTCGTCTAACCCTGTAAGGTCAACCACCTAAGAGAAGGAAACTCTAATCAAACCTACGACCCGAGGACCTTGCTGCCACCGTCCATGCTTGTCAAGGCCTCAACAGACAAACCTCTGGTTTAAAGGGTGAGGCCAGTTCTGTGCACGCTGCGCTCCACCAGAAAAATCCATTGCACAGGCTTGAAGGATACATCCAACTTCCAAAAAAGCCCTGCAGCGATAGGTGAGGAACGAAACGGCAGGTGTAAAGATGCACTGGAAGCCACAGACCCAACCCTGCATGCAGGCGGCTCATTACGAGTAGATGTAGCACTAATGGGATGAAACCAGGGCAGAATCCTTTGAACAGGGCCTGAATGATTTTTACAGGCATGGATTCAGCTTTAGTTTATCTATGCACTACCTTTTGGCCAAAAATGACTCCAAGGTAGCTCATGAAAGTGTGTAAATCTGATATTAAGACCTTTATTAACAACACAGGCCAAGGAGATACTTGGAAAAGATAAGAACACTCCAGCCCAAGCAGTGAGAGCAGAACTTGGGGCCCATTCTATCCAGTGCCAGGTTTTGATAAAAGTCTTTAATTACTGGCTTAGGATCTTTAAAATGGACCCAGGGAGACTCCCTAAACTCTGCTTAGAAGAACAGTTAGATGTTTGGTGACCAAACATTTTGGGTATGCCAGTTATTCCAACTAATCTACCAGCTAGGCTCCTCTCCTTGTTATCTATTTTCCTCTGGTCATATAGCTTAGGAAACATTAAAACAAAGAGTTTTGGATATCATTGCCCAAACAGACATAGCTTTGTTGGCCGGTTTCAAGTCTCTGAATTAGTTAGTCAAAAATAAAACATTATTTGGTTTAGAAAAGTACCTTAGGCTGAACCTAACACAGACAGAGAATAGCTTTCACCAGAGCTAGATTTGAGCAACTGAATTCTTTGGTAAAAACAGAATGGTTTTTTTTAAAAAATACCCTACCATGAAAGAATATGTATCTGTAGTGTTCTAGTCATAGAGGACACTGTGCATATCCTGTTTGATTGTTGTATATATGCCAAGGAGAGATCCCATTACTTACAACCATTTCTGTTTAGAATGACCAACTGGGATCCATTGTTAAATTGTCCTATTTCCTTTCTAGGGAGAATTTACACTTAGTACACTGTACTGCAAAATTTATTACATAGATTGTTCACCTGAGAGATCTATTTATCACACAAAACAGGGTCCCCTGCCATGATGATGAGCTTATTTAATTATTCTGATTAATTTTTTTTATACTTGTTACCTCACTCCCCCTGTTTTATCTTGCAATCTGTTTTTTATCAAATTTACTTTTTATTTAAGTTTCATGTGTTTTAATTTATTTAGTTAATTTTTACACAAGTTTTAGAATAGTGATTATGTTTATCTGCGTATGTATCTTGCATTTTATTGTTGATATGGTCAGACGATTAATCAGTACACATTGTTGTTATTGATATTAAGACAATATTATAAATAACTTTTACAAATCTAAAGAAAGCATGAATATAACAGTTCCACTGCTTCTAGAAAGCCACAGGTTTCATGGAATGTTGTTTGGGACATAAAACTAGATGGAAGGCTTACACCATGAGTCATGGCCCTTGGAAAAGTGCATTTTCCTCTTTTGTAAATATAATAAAATTGTGATGGGATCTGTGGGAACCATGCAAATGCCTCCTCAAGGTTGCACAATCTCCACTTCTGCTCTAGAAGATGTTGAAACAGGTGGTGAGGAAATGTGCAGTTGGTGGGATCCACAGTGTCTCCTTTGCTTATGTAAGTGATTACAAATAGTGGTAGTGGTGACTGTGGGGGTGTCATGGTTTGCACAATTCATGGATATGGATTTCCCTGCAATGCCTTTCTTCTTCTTTTTTTTTCTTGTATGGATTTTGCTCCATGTTTAGCTGCTCTGTAGGTACTTTGAAAAGGCTTCTGTATAGGCCATCTCACAGATGTGCTGAAGCCAAGAACATGTTTCCTCTGTTCCATTATGCACTGTATAGGTAGGCCAAACTTCAAAGACAATGTAGTGGTTATTGGGGCTGCTTTTTGTGTGTTCTTATGTTTTGTTGGCTTTCCAATGTGTAGATCTATTTGGAGGAGGGGAATGTTCATGAAATCCTGTCATTTTGCTGAACATACAAGCTCCTGTTCAGATTTGTGTTTCTTCTTACTTCTGAACATACCTCCATTACTCTGAAATGTTAGCTTTGGAGATGTCATCTTTAATTAACTTTTCTAGATATTTCAATTAATGAGGCAAGGAAAGATGAAGGGAAAAGCAGGGAGAAGAAAAATAACTCATTTCTATGGCACTGCACCAAGTAATGACAGTAGACACTCAGCTGTAAGTTAAAACCAGAACCAGAGGGCTATCATATCACTTCTTAACCTTCTCTTCTCCAGGCTAAACATCCCCAGCTCCTTAAGTCGTTCCTCATAGGACATGGTTTCCAGAGCTTTTACCATTTTAGTCACCCTCCTTTGGACACGTTCCAGTTTTTCAACATCTTTTTTAAATTGTGGTGCCCAGAACTGGACACAATATTCCAGGTGGGGCCTGACTGGAGCAGAATAGAGTGGCACTATTACTTCACTTGATCCAGATACTATACTTCTATTTATGCAGCCTAAAATCACATTGGCCTTGTTAGCTGCCGCATTGCACTGTTGACTTATGTTCAACTTGTGGTCTACTTGGACTCCCAGATCCCTTTCACATGTAGTCTCATTCAGCCAGGTGTCCCCCATCCTATATCTGTGTATTTTATTTTTCCACTCTTAGTGCAGTACCTTACATTTCTCCCTGTTGAAGTTCATTTTGTTAGCTGTGGCACAACTTTCTAGTTTATTCAGGTCATTTTGAATTTTGATCCTGTCCTCTGGAGTATTAGCTATTCCTCCTAATTTGGTGTCATCTGCAAATTTGATGAGTATGCTCCCAATTCTGTCATCCAAGTCACTGATAAAGATGTTGAATAGCACTGGGCCCAGGACAGAGCCCTGTGGGACCCCACTGGTCACTTCTCTCCAGGATGAAAAATAGCCATTGTTGAGCACCCTTTGAGTTCGGCCAGTCAACCAATTACAAATCCATGTAACTGTTACTTTGTCTAGCCCACATTTCACTAGCTTGTTTGCAAGAATGTCATTGGGAGCCCTGTCAAAGGCCTTACCGAAATCAAGATATACTATATCCACAGCATTCCCTTCATCTACCAAGCTGGTAATTTTATCCAAAAAAAAAAAAAAAAAGAGAGAGAGAGAGAGAGAGAGAGAGAGAGAGAGATTAGATTTGTCTGGCATGACTTGTTTCTCTGAAACCCATGTTGACTTTTTGTGATTATAGCATTGCCTTCTAGATGTTCACAGACTCACAGACACAGACTTTCCTGGTATTTATGTCAGACTAACTGGACGATAAATGTTGGGATCCTCTTTTTTCCCCTTTTTGAAGATGGGGGACAATATTTGCCCTCCTCCAGTCTGCTGGGACTTTTCCTGTTCTCCAGGAGTTCTCAAAGATTATTGCCAATGGCTCTGATATTACATTTGCCAGTTCTTTTAATACCCTTGGATGTAGTTCATCTGGTCCTGGAGATTTATATTCGTTTAGATTAACCAGATATTCCTGTACTATCTCTTTACTTATTCTGTGCTGAAATTCCCCTATTCTTTCCTCCGCTCCATTATCCTCAGTTGAGCACCCTTTTCCTTTTCTGAGAACACTGAGGCAAAGAAGGTGTTGAGTAATTCTGCCTTTTCTCTGTCTCCTGTTAGCATTTTGCCATTTTCACCTACCATTTCCTTCTTCCTTTTGCTGCGTACATATCCAAAAAAGCCCTTTTTGTTGTTCTTAACCTCTCTAAAGCCTGAGTTCATTCTGTGCTTTAGCTTTTCTGACTTTACTCCTACACATGCCTGCTATTTCTTTGAATTCCTTTTTCATGATTTCCTCGTTTTTCCATTTCTTATACATGTTTCGTTTAAAACTTAGCTCGGTTGAAAGTTCCTTCGTCATCCATCCTGGTTTCTTGAGACACCTCCCGTTTTTCTTTCTCACTGGAACTGTTTGAAATTGTGCCTTCAGTATCTCCCTTTTGAGAAACTCCCATCCGTCCTGAACTCCCTTCTCTTTTAGTATTTCTGACTATGGGATCACCCCCAGTATTTCTCTAAGTTTACTAAAATCAGCTTTTCTAAAGTCTAGAATGCGTGTCTGACTATGCCTGGCTTCTCCTTTCTACTGTATAACAAACTCCAGTAGTACATGATCACTCCAACCTAAGGATCTCACCGCTTGCATCCCATTAACCAAGTCATCCTTGTTGGTTAGGATCAGATCCAAAATAGCTGATCCCCTTGTTGCTTCTTCTATCTTTTGGACAAGGTTGTTGCGAAGCATGTTCTCTGACAGCTGGACTAGTTCATTCCATGTAAACACATGCTCTCTGTGATTAAGGAAAATCTGATAAATAATTACTTTATGGGAGAAAGAAGTATCTCTCTTGGATGAACTACAAATAGAAAAGAAGATATTTATGCCATTTTCAAGATTAACATCCTACTCCTGAATATCTTTGCATTGTTTTTTGATTTGCCTCATCTTTGTTGCATTTTGATATCAGACTTGGCTGTTTCTGACATTCTTTTTCCATGTCAGCTGTTATGGGGATATACTTAAACAGGAGTTTATTTAGTTCTGGAAATCTATTTTTTGCCAATGTTATGACAATGTTCTTTGGATGTAAAGTCAAAGGCTTTCATGGCTGGCATCCATAGTTTTTTGTGGGTTTTTCGGGCTATGTGGCCATGTTCTAGCAGAGTTTCTTTCTGACGTTTCACCAGCATCTGTGGCTGGCATCTTCAGAGAAATCGTCTCTGCAGATGCCAGCCACAGATGCTGGCGAAACGTCAGAAAGAAACGAAACTCTGCTAGAACATGGCCACATAGCCCGAAAAACCCACAAAAAACTATGTTCTTTGGATGGAATGATGATCATAAATAAATGGATCTTTACATTCAAGGCCATATGTCATGTAAAGAAGAACCACAAAGAACACAGTTCTACCTGGTGAAATTGCTGTCAAAACACTGCCTTTTTAATAAATGAAATGAGAATCAAGTGCTGCCCATTTGAATAGAGGTGCGAGAAATGAAGACTTCATTGCTGACCATAGTGGCTTGCTTACTTTAAGTAGATATGTCCAAAAATTAATACAAGGTAACAGTTGTGCCTGATGGTTCTAAGAAGATCTGGTAGGCCAAAGCCTCTGTCTCTGATAGACATGCATCCGTTTCATTGAAATTCTAGGAGGAAATGAGCCCCACTCCAAAATCTCCTAGACCAATGGTTCCCAACCTGGTCTCCAAGGAGGTCTTAGGGCTCTACGTACACTTCTCAGATACTGTGCAGCTGTTCCAGGAAAATGAAAGAAACAAAAAATTAATGAAATTAAAGAATAAGCATATATTCTTATATATAGTCATAAACACTATTAACTCGCAAGACATAGCATAGGCCTCTTAGGGGCTCCATTAAAGAAATAAGGGCTCATTGAGTCAAAAAGGTTGGGAACCCCTATCCTAGACAATACATTAGTTTTTCAAAATACCTGCAAGGTATAAGTAGAGGAATTCTATCAATAACATAAACAATTCTAGGTATAATATTCATTTTAATCATTTCACAAGTCTGATTTAGCCCATGAAGCCTTGAGTAGTGCATTCATTCAGTTAAATTTTATAGTACACTTGGAGTGTTGAACTGTACTGAACTTGGTCACAGTGATGCATACACTGGTGATCTCCATATTCGTTATTATAATGTATTCTACATGAGTAGAATACAGTCTTAAAGGCTGTTTGGAAACTGCAGCTCATGCAGAGCACAACAGTGTAGATGTGCTGAAGAACTCTTGCATGATTGCCAAGAAATTCTCATTTCTGTTTCAGACCTTTTTGATGATATGAACAGATTCAAGGTAAAAAAAAAGTTTAAAGATGTAAAATCCATGTATTCTAGGAAGTGGTTTTGATTTATCCTGCCTTATAATGGTACACGTGCCCTGCAGGAATTCCTGCCTTTTGATTTTTACATGTAGGAAATTATCATGTAAATATGCTCATATTATTGTCTGAGGGTAAAGATGATATGTGGAAAAGACATAAAACTGAGTATCATTAGGAATAAGTTTGAGAAAGTGCAATATTTTCTCTTCTCCTCTTTCTCTAGCAGTGAAGGCGGATGAGAAATAGTTTATTATAACCCTTTACAAAACCATTCCCATTATTACTGAGACTCTGGTAATGACGTATCAGTTTATGCACATTTCTGCTGCTAGGTAACTTTCTCTGCCACCTGTCAAGGAACAGGTAACATTTAAATTGAGCAGTAAGTGATAGTAAGTAGTATCCTTTCAAAACCAACTTTGTGTCAGAACATGACAATTGGATGAGATTAAAGTAGCAAACTGTTTATGAAACAAGCTTTGAGAATATTGATAAAAAATGTAACTGTATGAAAGGAAATAGTCTGTAACCCCTCACTCTACTGTCTCTTCCTTTTTGCTGTTTATTCATGCCCAGTACAAGGATTATTTCCCCTGGATTTTCCTCAAAACACCAACAAACAAGCCTAGTGGAGAGGGGGGTACAGTTTCCTCTATACTCTGTTAATGTTTCCTTAACTGCTGTAATGCTGAATCTTTGTGCTTAACATTGGTTGCAGCCAATGTTGAAACAGTCACCAAGGTAGTTGGGTTTTTGTTGTTGTTAACCGCCCTCAAGTCAATCTCAACCTATGGCAACACTGTGGATGAGACACCTCCAAGACTTCCTGTTGTCTACTGTTCTGCTTAGTTCCTGCAAAGTCATACCTGTGAGCTCCTTAATAGGGTCCATCTATCTATCATGTGGCCTTCCTCTCTTTCTGCTTCCCTTCACCTTTCCTAGCATTATTATCTTTTCCAATGAGTCCTTCCTTTTCATGATGCGTCCAAAGCCTCATTTTGGTCATCTTGGTTTCCAGGGAGATTCTGGCTTGATCTGCTTTAGGACCCACTTATTTGTCTTTTTGGCTATCCACGGAATCCTCAGTACTCTTCTACAGAACCACATCTTGAATGAATTGATTTTCTTCTTATCTTTTTTCTTAACTGTCCAGCTCTCACATCCATACATGGTATGAGGGAATACAGTGGCTTTTATGATACACTAAGATTATCGCACTGGGGTTAAAACGTTCCCCGGTGCGTTCTAACATGCACGCGCGAGGGCGCACACAGAGCGTGATGGAACCCGATGGGGCCCAGAACGCTATTTTACCGCACAGTGGAATGCTGCCGTTGCCACCGGGAGTTCCCATCGTGTTCCCATTGAGTTCCAGGGGACGCCATTTCTGGAAACTGTTTCAAAGCATCCCCAGAAATGGCGTCCCCTGGAACTCAATGGGAACGCGATGGGAATGCCCGGCGGTGATGGTGGCGTTCCGTTGTGCGGTAAAATAGCATTCTGGGCCCCATCAGGTTCCCATCATGCTCTGTGCACGCCCCTGCACGTGCACATCAGAACGCACCGGGGAACGTTTTAACCCTGGTGCAATAATCTTCTAATTTGTGCTCTTTTTAATATCTTTGCATTTTAGGATCTTTTCTTGTTTTTTCATAACTGTGCTCCCCATTCTTAATCTTCTTCTGATTTCCTGACAACAATCCCCATTCCTATCAATGTTTGATGCCATTTAATTTTAAAATTAATTTTTTGATATTTGAATTTTTTTATTCTTTTATTTTTAAAAAACTGGGGCCTCTTCTTTCTCCTCCCATTGAGCCTCACCCCACTCATGCCATCTCTTCAGCATTTAAATGGGGCATAGGTGAATGCCACAGTCTGTTTTTCCTGTAAGGCAGGTGTTTGAGGAGGACTGATCTCACCCACTTTTAGGGTGTCACCTGGTGGTGGCTAAACCCTTCACACCTGCCTAGTGACATCACTGCCACCAGAAGCATATTAGTGAGGCCTTTCTCTTCCTTTCTTCTGCTATCCTTTTAACTTGTCTGACTGTTTACCTTTGGTTTGATGTACCGTGGCTGTTTTATTTATTTATTTAGGTATTTATATCCCGCCCTTCAGCCCTAATGGCTCTCAGGGCGGCTTACAATATTATTTTTTAACAGACAGTTCCCTGCCCTCAGGCTTACAATCTAAAAGACATGAAACAAAAGGATAAGGGAATGATGGAGGGAAAGGGGATGAGGTCCAGTGGTTCTTCTCTCCCTCTGAGGCCTGGACCAAGGCAGATGGATTGGAGGGAGGGCTCTTCCTTCTTCCAGGCTAGTCCTGATAGAGCTGGACTTGCCTGGCGAACTCCCTCTCAGGCCGGCAGATGGCAGTTGTGGAGGGCGGAGTCTCCTTCCTTCAGGCTTAGTCCTCATGGAGCTGGACCTGCCTGGCCAACTCCCTCTCAGGCCTGTACGGACAGACAGCAGAATGGGTTGGGGCAATGTTCTTTTACATAAGTGGACCCTGATGGTCAATTGAAATGGACTGAGGATTAGGTTGGGAGCTCCAGTGGTTGTTTCTGGTGAGTGGGATGCAGGGCTGGCTCATCCATATAGGCGAAGTAGGCAATCGCCTAGGGCCCCAGACTGTAGGAATGCCGCGACGGCTTTTTTTGCGCAGTTAAAAATATTACCATGGAAACTGCCTCTGAGTCGGAGGGGGCCCTGGGCCTCTGGGTCCTGGAGGGGGAAGCAGGAAAAGGCAAGGGGAGGAGGAGGAGGAGGAGGAAGGGGCAGCCTTGGCCTCCGCAAACTCTGGGAAGGCAGGCAAGGAGGGAGGACCAAGGGAAGGGAGAAGGGCTCTGGCAGAACCTTCAAGCAGGGAGGCGATGATGATATAGAGAGATCTTGTAGCACCTTTCAGACTCACTGAAATAAGTTGGCAGCATGAGCATCCCTAGACTTAAGGCCACTTCCTCAGGTGCATTTGGATATTATTATTATTATTATTATTATTATTATTATTACTACTACTACTACTACTACTACTACTACTATAGAGAGACCTTGGAGACACTTGGAGACTCACTGCAAGAAAGGAGTTGGCAGCATGAGTTTTCCTAGACTTAAGCATACTTCCTCAGATGCATGGGAATTGTAGTTTATTGTGGCACCAGAGCTCTTTCTCACAAAACTACAATCCCTAGAATTCCCTAGCATTGAGCCAGGGCAGTTAAAGCAATCTCAAACTGGATTATTTCTGCATTATGGATTGGACCTTGAACGTTTTTAATAACTAAGGCCCAAAACACACTGCCGAAATAATCCAGTTTGAGACCGCTTTAACTGCCCTGACTCAGTTCTAGGGAATACTGGGAATTGTAGTTTGTTGTGGCACCAAAGCTCTTTCTGATAGAGAAGGCTCAATGTCACACAAAGCTACAATTTCCAGGGTTCCCTACCACTGAGCCAGGGCAGCTAAAGCGGTCTTGAACTGCATTATTTCTGCAGTGTGTCTTGGACCCAACTCAGGCTGCATCTTCACTCCAGAGATAATCCAGTTTCATACCATTTTAACTGTCATGGCTCCATGCTATGGGATCCTGGGATATGTAGCTTGTAGCCACTTCGAAGCAGCACCCGCAAAATTTTGTGCCAAAAGAAATAGTTTTAAATGTTTGAAGGGGGCAGATATTATTTTGATAGTTTCACTGCCACAGATTAAGGTGTCCTGGGAATTGTAGTTTGGTGAGGCATTTAGCCTTCTCTGTCAGGGAGCTCTGGTACCCAAGAAACTAGAAATCCCAGGATTCCATAGCATGAAGCCATTGCTCTTAAAGCGGTGTCACACTGGATTATTTCTGCAGTCTGGATGCAGCCTAAGAGTGCATCTGCATTGTAGAAATCATGCAGTTTGGTGCCACTTTGGCAGTATCTGCAATGCGAAAATGAACGAGTTTGACACTGCTTTAACTGCCATGGCCCAGTGCTTTGAAATCCTGGGAACTGTAGTTTCTTGTCACATCAGAGTTTGCTGACAGAGAAGGTTAAATGTCTCACAAAACTAAAATTCCCAGGATTCCATAGCACTGAGCCAGGGCAGTTAAATGGGTGTCAAACTGGATTATTTCTGCAGTGTGGTTGCAACCTAACATGTTTCTATTTAGCACAAAGCTTCATGGACTCCCTTCATGCCAAAGAAATATCTTAAAAGTATTAGAAGGACTGAAAGATTCTTTGGTTGGTTCAATGGTCATTTTGAGAGTTGAAATAAGTTTCAATTATTTTTTATTCAATGATGTTTATGTTTATTTGCAAAAGATCTGTCATATCAACACTACAGGAACTTTCCGGGGATTTTGACTGAATACTATGGGTAATGTTGGGGAATTCTGGGGATTTTGGTAAAACATGCTGGGGAATATCTTCGAGGCTTGTTGGCAACACTGATTATTTTAGAGATTTTTTAAATTCTGTAATGTTGCTATTTTAGGCTGTGCACCACTTGGCAGGCTCTATTTTTATTTTATTTGACCTCTATTATGGAAAGTGTTGTGCAAATTTTACAGCGCTCTATAAGTAAATGTTAATAATACTTATTATTACTATTTCTGCAGCCCATGTTAATGATTTTGATGTATTTTCTGTTGCAACAGTCTTTTCTTTATATTTACATATCTATCTATCTTTTCCTTGGAAATATAGTAGTGTTAATTACATATGTACGTATCAGACCTATTTTGTATCCAATGGATATAACTATCTATGCATATTAAATTCAGCTGAATTTAATAGCAGTCTTTTCAAATCACATGATCATGACTTTATTTGAATTAAACTAGCAGAGTTACAGATCATTCAAAATATATGTAGGAAGTAATTAGCATACAAAAAGAATTCTTGAATAATTAGATAAAATATTATGACAAGTTGTCAATGAATTCAATGTCACTTACAATCTATTTGTGTGATGGGCTGCTTCCTTTAAACTCATTTCCATCAATTTTGATTTATCTTCAACCCACATGAACCTTATTGTTTTGGGAATTTATATGAACTATCCAGGCACCATCATTTGTGTCTCTGTGTGGGATTATACATAGTCTGCAATGTTTTTCCCCCCCTTTCATAGCCTGTTAAATATAGCTTTCAGGGAATGGTGGCGTGTGACACACATCAAAGAGATGCTTCTTTATCCTGTATGTTCAAATGGCACACTGTGATGTTAAATATTTGCTCCTCTTTTCCAGCTGCATTTCAGTTACAATCAGCTTTGTTTTATTGCCTTTCAGGTGTACTCCTAATAAAGTCCATGAGTTTCCTAATCTTTTAACCCTTCCTTCAGTATCAGGAAAGATCCACTTACCATTGTCTCTATAGGGAAGGAGAATACTTCCCCAGATGGAGCGAGTGCTTCCAGTACCAGAGGCAGCAGGGGAGCACAAATTTCATAACTGCAGTACAATTTGCTGCAGGGTGGGACACTGATAGAGAAATTAACTAATTAAAATCAATTAAATTATTAATTAAGTCAAAATTGCCTAACAGCAACAAAGTAATTAAATTTATTTTTAACTTAATTGATTGGATTAAGTTGGAATTTCAGCATTAACTTAATTCTTGTTTTGAATTAAGTTATTCATTATTTAAATGAGATAATACACTAAAGAACAAACAGATTTTCTATTTCCCTGTTGTTCTTTACCCAAAGCCTAGTTCTGTTGAACTTTTGAAAAACTATTTCTTGCTTTTTGATAGTCCTTCATAGTTGGAGAATTAGAACATTTAGGTCACAAGAGTCAAACCACTAGCTCAAGAATAGTATAGTGAAACAAATTTTTGTTAAATGCTTTTGAGGTTAGCAGTCTCAATGGCTATTTCTCTCCTTTGCCCACTATTTCAGAATGTAATAAAGTATCCATGTTACTGAAACTAGATATTTATTTATTTCTACAAAATCAGGAGAACTTTTGAAAGTTGTAGAAACACTTGAAATCTTTGTGAATTAATGGCCAAAACCAAGGAGGACAATAGGATGGTGAGTGAAATCATGAATAACAGTTATCACCTATATTCTTGTGCATGCTTTTAACTTCAATGGTAATTTAACATGAACTAAATTGTTATTTTTAATCTTCTAACATAAATTTATTTGCATGAGGGTTTTCTTTGTCTTACCAATGATTATCTGAATGTATTCAGCCTTTCTCCTAACTTTTCTATCTTGCCAGAATTTGTTGGCATTATAGTTGGCAGACATTTTTTTCTGATGAATATCAAATCACCCAGAGTTCCAGCAAAGGAGAAGTAAGAGCACTACACAGCCCTATTTAAACCAAACTTTCCTCCTCTCAATGATCTGTGAAGGATTTTCCTGTCCTTTGTAAGGTGTGGGAGAAGTTTTGGGATGTCTCCTGCCTGGGCATGGAGGCATGTGATAAAATCCACATTTACACGTTTACATTCTGTGCCTAGCTCAGGAGGAAAGGAAGGGAAAGGGCAGTCTGATAATCTCCACAGTTTGCTGGATGGCGTGGATCTTTCCCCCGATGAAATTATAGTTGTCTCTTTTCACTTGTACTGTCTCCTTGCAGAACCTGATTACCCACACATTATACTATTAGTAGAAAAGTCCTGCAGCTAAGATTATAAGTGAATAGAGACATGTGAACTTCCTCTTGTCTTACTCCATCCCATTTTGCCAACCATTATCATATTTTCTAATGAGCCACATCATCTCATGGTATGTCCAAAGTATGAAAGCCCTTTTATGGTTCTTTTGTTTTTTATGAAGAGTTCAGTATTCGCTCTAGAACCCATAGTATCTGTAGAATACTGTATGTTTAGGTAAATAACGTTTAGGTAAATAACATTTTCATTCAGCACCTAAAAAACTCCCAGGACAGAAGAGTGATAAAATTATTATGATCTATAATAAACAAGGGAACTTAAACCCTACTCATTTTCAGTGTGTCTATGTTTTAATGCAGTTCATGTGCTTCGACAAGATCTAAAATAGGTAGCGTTGATCTCTTCATGACTAAAAGAGGAGTAGCGGGTAGTTAATGGGGAGAGTCTAAAAAGCCATGGCTTAAAGAATAATTATGTTGCTGGAAATCTCCCAGGTTTCATAATTCCAATTTTTATTGGTGGAAAAAATACACCTGGACTGAATTTTCACTTAAACAACTTCTCTTCTTTGCCTCTTTAAGAGTTCATAGAAACTTGGAAATGTCAATTCATTTTAATAAGTCTCTAGCCATAACGTCCATTGGCTTGATCAGACATCAGTGCAACTTTTCCAATGCCAAGTATAAACTCATGTTAATGTTTTCACTATTTCACGTCATAACCATTGGCATCATCACACAGGTGATGACTCACAGGTGAGACTTTAACTTTCATTTCCCAAATAAATGGTTTTCAGTCTTCATGAATGTAAATTAAAATTACTCTGCATTCTTAAAGCATCACATAGTAAACTCTTTCTCAAAATATACAAGTACTCCTTGTTTTATGTGTTGCTGCATGGCTCCCTAATGAAGACCAGTCTGAATGGGATTCATTTTATTAACACTTACTTGACATGGATTCAGTGGTAAAAAGAGCAGAGTCAAAGGAGAAGATTAAATAGGAGGAATGCTGAGCAATATAATAATGAGAAATACAAGAACAATGAAGTTCAGTTCTCTGTTTTCCTACATCCACCTTCCCAGAGCCTGGCTTTGTGATATATCTATGGTTTCTTTCAAGTTATACTGTACAAAGAACCCCTTCTGAAAGCTTAATACCTATTATCCTCTTCAGTATCACTGATAGCTCATTTGGTTGATTTGGCCTTCCAAGTATCTGGAATTCTAATACTTTTTTAAAAATTGATTATTTACTGAAACTAGGGTACAAAACATACTGCAGAAATAACCCAGTTTGAGACCACTTTAGCTGCCCTGGCTCAGCACTATGAAAACCTGGGAATTGTAGTTTATTGTAGCACCAGAGCTCTCTGACAGAGAAGGCTAAATGTGTCACAAAATTACAATTCCCAGAATTCCCTAGCATTGAGCAAGGGCAGTTAAGGCAACCTCAAATTGTAATTGTTGAGTAATGTATATACTTGTGTATAAGTTAACCTCATGTATATGTCAAGGCCAGGTTTTGGGGGCAAAATCATGGATTTTGATATGACCTGTGGATAAGTCGAGGGTCAAACTCAGGGGCATGTAACAAATGATCTAAACGGAGGGGGGAAAACACCACTTCACTTCTTCCTTCTCCCTCTCTGTACCTCTGCCAAGGATCACAGTGTGGACATGCAAAATGTGGACACAAACCTCCAATTTCTCTTCCTTACCCACAACTTTCCCCAACACTGATGGCTTGCAAAAAGGGGGGGGGATATAGACCTCAGGTTTTCCTCCCTTTTCCACAACCTTCCCCAAGGCTGCTGGCTTGCAAAAAAAGGGGACAGAAACCTCTAATTTCCCTCCCTTCCCCACATCTTTCCCCAAGGCTGATGGCTTGCAAAAAAAGGTGGGGGGACACAAACTTCTAGTTTTCCTCTCTTCCCCACAACCGTCCCCAGGGCTGATGGCTTGCAAAAAAAGGGGAGATAGACCTCCGATTTCCCTTCCTTCCCCACAACTTTCCCCAGGGCTGATGGTTTGCAAAAAGGGGGACAGAGACCACCGATTTCTTTCCTCTTTCTCCTCCCTCCCTTCTCTACAGCATCCCCAAGGCTCACAGAGAAGTATTAATCCATTGACCCGTATACCTATTGGGCTTAAATATTTCAATTTATGGATGAGATGAGTGTGTGTGTGTGTATATATATATAGTAGTTCTGTCTTTTCTCTGTCCCCTCTTAGCATTTTGCCATCTTCTTCATGCAGTGGCCCTACTATTTCCTCCTTCTTCCTTTTGCTACAGACATACCCCCCCACAAACCCTTTTTATTGTACTTAATCCCTCTAGCAAGCCTGAGCTTATTCAGTGCTTTAGCTTTTCTGACCTTACCCCTACACTTGCTAGCTATCTGTTAGAATACCTGTTTGGTGATTTGCCCGCTTTCCCATTTCTTATACATGTCTTTTTAAAAACTTAACTTAGTTGAAAGTTCTTGAGTCATCCATCCTGGTTTACTGAGACACCTTTCATTTTTTCTCCTCGTTGGAACTGTTTGAAACTGTGCCTTCAGTATCTCCCTTTTGAGAAACTCCCATCCCTCCTGAACCTCCTCCTCTTTGGACATTATCACATGGGGACCTATGTACTTCCATCCAAAAAATGGTTAAAGTGTTGGCATCCCAGAAAAGGAAGCCAATTTGCTAATGCTTATCACACACAGAGCACAACAAGGGGTTAAAAGCACATTACCTAAGGAAGAAAGTGGGTCAACAGCAAATTTAGGTTTCAAACGGATGAGAACAGATGCCTGTTGCTAGCTTGGAAATAACTTTTTTGCGTGTGCTCCAAACTGTCATTTCCACAAGGGCATACACACACAAGCTCCAGAGAAGGGGGGGGGAAATGGGGAGGAAAATCCTCTTTGCCCCAGAAGCTGTTTCAGAGGAAAGAAGGCTGAGGTTTCCCTTTGCAAACTCTCATAAAATCACACACACACACACACACACACACACACAGAAACACAAACGAGAGAGAAAGAGGTGGCGGCTGCTCCATAAACTTGCCTGTTTCAAGTGAGGGCTGAAACTCCTTTTCCAGGACATGTCCTCCATTTCATCCTCCTGTACAGGAGGAATTCCAAAACATCCTCTCTCTCTGCCTTCTCTCACCAGCTGTTCTTTGCTGCAGGAAGATGAGAGCAGCCTCACAAGGGAAAGAGGGGTTTGTGTTGTGTGTTTGTATCCCTTTAAGAACAAGGCTTTCTCCCTCTCCTTGGCACAGCAAGGAACCCTGGGAAATGTGGGAACAGGAAGTATTGGGGACTTGGTTTTGAGACTGCTGCAATTACATGAAGAGAGTGAATTCGCAAATAAAATGGAAATGAAAATACAGTAGTCTTGTGAAAATGCTTATTTCCTGATTTACCTCACTTTCTGTCTGGAGTCTGACTGGTTTGCGCCCAGTGTCATCTGAAAAGCAACTGTGAAATTGTCCCTAATGCCCTGGATGACTCTGCATTGTGACCAGTTTAACCTTCTAATTTTCCCCATGTGAAAATTGTATTTAGTATTCCTGACCATGGGATTACCCCTAGTATTTCCCTCAATTTACTGAAATCAACTTTACTAAAGTCTAGAATGCTTGTCTAAGTTGCTTGGCTTCTCCTTTCTACTGTACATATCTTCCACTGCTCTGTTTAAGTCTTGTAGATTCATGTTCATGACCTCCCTAATTGAGTCTATCCATCTGGCATGTGGTCTTCCTCTTTTTTTTGCTGCGCTCAATCTTCCCTAGCATTATTCTCTTTTCAAGTGAGTCATGCCTTTTCATGATATGGCCAAAGTACAACAGTCTCAGTTTTATCATTTTCATTTCCAGAAAGAGATCTGGTTTGATCTGTTGTGTTTATAAAAGCTTGGCCTACCTTAGAAGCCTGACTGAGGACCAAACAACGCATCACCTTGGAGGGCTGCTATTGGATTCCCCCAGCAACTTTTTTTGGTTTTGCTAAAAACAGACAGAGGGAATGCTGGATCATGGACACAGCATGGTGTGAAGGTGGTTTAACAATTTTCATCTGAATAAACCCTACCATATAAATCATCTCCCTTACCAGGCCTCTAAATAGTTGCTTAAGAGGAAACAATTAGAATGTGTGGGTGACACTGAAGAATCAGCTAGAGCTTGTAAATATCTCATGCTTTTTTTAAAAAAAACAAACACACACACTACAACTTGAATAAATCAGCATGGCCATTGGCTACACTAGCTAAATTACACAAATGTGGCACTAAAGACAGAGCAATGAGGGGCTGTACAAATAGCCCCTAAGGAGCAGCATGCAGCTGCCACTTCTTCAGCTGGATCGGGGCCACAGCAACCTCACGCCGTGTCCCTGATCCAGCCTCTGAAGGGCACAAAAAGGAGCCGCAAAAAACAGCTCCTTTTTGCACCCTCCAAAAGGCAGCATAGTTGCGGTGGTGTGGCTGTATGGCACCCCTTCAGTACTGCATCAGTTGGACGCAGTGCCAAAGTGGTGTCATGATGTTGTGCACTGTCTGGAGTGGCACGCAGCATCAGGGCACCATGGGGGAGTCATCAAGGGCATGCGTCATCTGGACGAGATGCCCTGACTCTGCCTTCAGGCTGGCATATAAATACAGTGGCATAGTAAAATCGTGTCCCTTGTATGAAATGGTAAAATCAAGGGTTGCGCACGCATGTGTATGTGTGTGTGTATATTTCAAATCTCTTGACTCCATGGATAAAAGAACTATGAATACAAAGGGCTGGCTGTAGTTTTATTTTTCCTTTATTATTGGGTATGTTGTATTTTATATCTGATTTTAAACTTTTGTATTTGTCTTGAGCTTTCAAGATAAAGTGAGTTAGAATCATTGTAAATAAATAAAAAGATCCTTATGGTATATTTGGGCTTTGTATTATACATATGAGCTATATGCCCCATTGGTGTTGCCTTCGTACAGGCAGTTAAGATAATCATTTTATGCTTATAGCCCTGAAACTATTGTTATGGTTTCCCCACCCATTACATTTGTCTTGATAATGCAGTGAAGAAGCTCTGACACTGATTGAATTTTTATATTTGATTTGAGTTGTAGCTCATAGTACTCTGTTTTTCTCCTGGTGGAAATTATAGGCCAAACAACATTTTGTCTGTGGAAATAACACAATTAATATTATTTATATGCTGCAGCTGTAGTCACTTGTATTGTTTGCTTTAGTTTATCTGATATTTGCCTTTGGCAAATATCTATGATGAAGCATAATATATAGTAAAAATGTGGCTGTCTGAAAAAAGTTCTACCAGATTTTTATGTCTCTGTCTATGCATTCTTTGAAAAAAGGGAAGAGGGAATAAAAGATACAAAGATTTAGTCCAAAAATAACTACCATGCAAAATCCTAGGAAGGAAGATTTCTCTCCGTAATTCCTTTTCACTGTCTGTGTTTCAGTGATAAACACTATACACTGTTTTTGTGTGGGTATTAAGGGGATGCTAATAAATGGTTTAATTTAAAGATGTTCTTTCCTATTTAGACATCTTAAGTAAGACCTGAGTTCTGATATTTTTTGGAAACACATCATCATTTTTGGAAGAGAACAATGACAACATTTAATGCTATGAGTACTAGAGTCTCAATCTTGGATTAAATGCCATTGTGCCTGATTATCAGAAGAAATAAATTAGAATGTTTTTAAGACACCAGATGCTTTTAGAGTCTTCTTTCACAGATGAATTTTCAACTGTGTTATCTGCACACATGGTTTAAGAATTTGCATCTGAAGCAGAAAGCATAGAGTTTTTGGTGCTAACAGAATGCCCATACTGACATGTATGTATGAAGGAATAGGGGGCTGGTGGAGTACACTGGCAGTGGACTGGATTTAATTAGGCAAGAAGGATGGAAAAGTGTTAATACATGGTTCACTGGTGTGTATGTATGTCTACATATGTAGGGGGGTTACTACCTTCCTTTCTAATATGAGAGAAATATAATCTACAATAGTCTTTTAAAAGTATAGGCTGTCCTCTAGCATGTCCCTTTTGGGAATGTAAGGGTTCAGATACATGCGTGTTGAACTCTGAGGCTCACCTAAATAAATATGCAGAACATTGTGATTTTAATATATTTGGAAGGTATTTAAACTCTTCCCCTGCTATGGATAGAAGGCTATCATGCTTCAGAAAACTTGGGATGGAAGTATGAAGATTTTATAGTGGTTTTTGTTTTTTGGTGGATTTTTCAGGCTATGTTCTGGAAGAATTAATTCCTGACATTTCACCAGTATCTGTGGCTGGCATCTTCAGAGAATGCTGGTATGAAAGCTGGCCACAGAACACAACCACATAGCCTGGAAACCCTTCAAAAATCTATGGATGATGGCTGTGAAAGCCTTCAACTTCATTATTAAGGTTGTCTAAAATAGTGGGTTGAGGTAGACTTGTGAAGCTGAATGCTCCCTTTGTATAACTCATAACATGGAATATGCTACACAGGAACTTTACTCACAGAAAATATCCCCCAACTGTCCCAATTTGGCAGGACAGTTGTGATCAATTCTGTCAGCGCACTCTTTCAGCTGCATTTGAAATGTTCTAGTCTCTCTTTTCCCACACCCACTTTCATCCTTTGTCCTTTGCTTATATCCATTGCTGCAAAATGAATTCAGTGAAGAAGAGTAGTTTGCGCTCAATTAATTCATCAAAGTGGAGAGGATAGGATGGGGCAGAATCTTTCCCAGCCAGCTAAGGCAACAGCAACCTCTCCTAGCTTGTCTGTTCTCCCATATTAATGACTTTTGCCATCTTGACCACACTTTGATGTTGCTTGACTGTACATCCTGCTTTTCATCTGTGAAATGTTGGAGGGTATGGAATATGTTAGAGAAAATTTTATGTCCTGTTACAGTCACAGAATTAATTCAGTCTTGATTTAGAGATGTGAATTTTGTGTGTACCAAAAGGATGCATTATTTCTTTCCCCTCTAGCTGGTGGCATTGTCATCTTTTCTCTCCTTTTCTCTGATCTACCCTGAGAATACTCAGCTTTTATGTTCTGTCTAAAATTGTCTTTATGTCATTCACCACACCACTTTCTACACACAGAGCTGTGATTTCTGAGCCAGCGCTTAGTCAAAACTTTGCATAATGTTCTTTGTGTTGCAGAATTAAGAAAGGAAAGTCTTGCTGTCTCTCCACAGCAGGTACTAGAAGTTTTGTCTTCTCTCAGTATGTTTTAGCACATATTGTTCTCTTGTTGGACATATGCTGGTCCTGGGAAGTGAATATTTCACACAGAAAAGTCAGAGGAAGCAGCTGTTCTTCACTCAGACATTTATTCCAGCTGCTGGCCGTCTGCAAACTGGTGTTTCAACAGCTGGTGTTTTAGTTTATTTGCAAAGTACATAATTTGTAGTCTGATTTCACAGAAGAGTGTTGTCTTGAGTAAATTTCAAGACATTGATCTCAGTTTTAGGCTTGTTTTTATAAAGATCATCAATTTAACTCAACAATCTATTCCCACATTTTGGAGTTAAAAAATGGCTAGCAGAAAATAAACTTGAAAACATATGTTCCATGAGTGTTTAATTCTATATGAGACATAGAGGGTTGGACCATATTTATATGCAACTAAGGAAGCTGCAGTCCTGAGTTTGGAAGACCTGAGCAGGGCTGGCTATAACAGGGAGTCTTGGGAGGCCTCTCATTCATAGGGTTGCCAGGAGTCAAAGTTCATTTGATGGTAGTTAACAACAACAGCAAACCATACTTAGCAGTTGTTGTTTTTTAGAATGGACCAACTAAAAATCAATAGTACTCACTTTAGTAATGAGTACAATATTCCATTGATTTCAATGGCTCTAATTTGAGCATGAGTCAGTCTGAATCCAACCCATAGCTTTGAAATGCCATGGTTATTGAACTTAAAAAAAATAGATTTCATAATGCATTTATCATGTAAGATTGGGCCAACAATAATAAGAGAGCTTTGATGTGTCAACATGATCATTCGTTTTATTCACTTTATTGCTAAACTGACTCCTTTTCTAGAAAAGTGTGAAATATTAGAAAGAACATAAACTTTCCTTATTTCTGTATATGCTACATTGTGTAGCAGATTGTTTTCTCATCAGTCTCCAGGTTTTCCTAGATGTTGACTATGATCTCTTAATAAATTATCTATAGTTACTGCTTAAGATCACTTAAAAATACTTACAAATAAATGCTGATGTTATCCTGTTTATGTAATTAAAATATTCATACAGGATTTGCAAACCTTACACATATTACCAAGTTTTAATATGTAGATTGCTCAGATAAAAGGACAAAGATACAATATTTCATTTAACAAAGAGAATATTGCATATTCTTTTAGACAAAAATTCATGGGCTCGTTAACTTTTGCAGGTGGGCAGTTACCATGATAATTGTCAAGAGCACAATTCAGTGTAGAGTTAATTTTGCTTAAGATGTTTTGAAATCAGTTTGGGGTTTCACATATATACTTGAATGATGGCCAAAGGAAGATTGCTTGATAGTCTACAGCTTCTTGTATTTTAGATAATATGAATGATGTATACTGTTTGCACACTATAGCATGTTAACTGTTGGTGAGAGTACTTTGATGTAGAAGTGAATACATGGTCTAGGTTTATCAGGAACATACTGTTTGGAGAAAGGATATCTCTACTAAATCTAGTGGTTAATGTCCTCCAGATTCTGTTAAACCCAAAGGTACAGAATATTGAATGCTTTTGAATTAAACAATGAATGCATAAATATTATTGATTTTTCTAAAGAACACACTGTACAATGTTGAATTACTTACACATCTGAATATACTATGAAGTAATGAACAGAATGCTAACTATAATTAAGCATTATCCTTGGGTGAGAACAACCTATCTTGAACAGCTGATAAGTACTGATAAATATATGTGCCAATTACTTAGGAAATGTCAGAAACTTCCCTGTAATTGTTGGGGAGTCTGTGATGACCCATGCAGGTGAAATGTGGGATCAACTATATCCTTTAAATGCAATATCATGAGATTGTTGCATGAATAGTTACAATAATGATCTTGGAAAACTGTACCAAGGAGGGGGTACAAATGATTTTATTCTTCTAGAGAAATATGTGTGCTAAACTAAAGTCTTGTATAAGATAAAATGTAAAGCTTAGGTTTTCCACAGAGAAGATAAAAGCAGTTCACATATCAGCTTTGTTGTACCAGAAGAATGGGACTATTTCTTTGGATATGATAAAAGGATTTCAGTTTGGTGCTTTACTACCCATTTAGCAAAGTTTAGCTTCCAAAAATGCAAATATGATTGATTTAAATTCTGTAAAAGAGGGAGTGTATTTAATATGTTGCATATAGAAATTGCTTTGCAGTCTGCCTTGTTGGCTTTCAGTAGGTTGTCCCAGTGTTAAATACCAGTCGATGAATACCTATAAATCTACGATAAAAAAAGATACCAGGTATCTGTTTGTGTTTTCCCTTTATAGATTAAGAGCCCTTCCTGGCTGTTGCACTGCATTATGGAAATGGTGTCATATGAAGTGTAGCATAATGAATTTTAGAGCAAGCTAGCTCTAGAGTAGAGAGCTAGTGTGGTATAGTGGTCTGAGCATTGGACTAGCACACTTGGTACCTGGTATTGTGTTTTGTTTTTGAAAAAGGAAAAGTTCTACTTTACATTTCCCCCCAAAAAATATTTGTTAAATTATAAAGTATAATCTACTGTTTGGAATTTTACAGAGCTGTTTCTCTTTTCTGAACAAGCTAGCTAGTGAGAGTGACTAGTCTCAGTGAATTCTCTAATATCAACAGAATATATGCAATAAGTCTCAATGTCTTGGACACTTTATTT
>NC_056523.1:86075602-86099947 GCF_019175285.1 Sceloporus undulatus | reverse complement strand
TATATATATATATATATATATATATATATATATATATATATATATATATAGCCTCACAGCTCACAAGGGCACAACGAAGAAAAGTATTTAAGAGTACAGCCCTGTTGTTTTTAAAATGCATTTCTCTCACATCTTTTTTATGCATGCTATTAATTTTTATTAGAAAGATCAATGTTGTTTAATAAGTCTTTCAATTGTTTTGCATATTCTGTTTCATCAGTTTGGGTCCATTTTGGCTCTTCTGTAACAATAATAAGGTTAAATGTTTTTCTTTTTCTCAAGCTTTTCTTCTGAGAGAAGCTTTTCTGATCCAGTTTGTGTGTACCTTTCTGTTCCATATCTTGTCCTGTTCTCTTCTCTTGACTCAAGTGGCAAGTTGCATATGTTTCCTATTAAGTCAGTAACGTGAGTTCTCATGAGTCAGTCCTTTGAAAGTTTATGATGTGACCTCATGCAAAACATATGCTTTAGAAAACAAGGAATTCCCGGAGACAATATGAATATTTGCTATTCAGTTTTAGTGCTCACAGTGCCCTTGCCCCTTCACAGGATAGTTTCAATTTAATCTTGTTTGCTCTTATGCCTGTAGAGAACAGGTTCATGCCTATATCCTATCTTCACCAGCCTTCTTTGCAGCTTGTTATTAAACAACATTTCAGTAGGTGACAAGTCACATGTTAATGGGACTGATCAGTGATTCAGTAAAGGCCTCCAGTTGTCTTTGGTGGTCTTCATATAATTTTTTATCCCATTCCCCAAACCTTTCAGACTGCGGGAAACCTCGCACATACCTATTGTGGATCCAGGTCTGAAGCCATGCCTCACAGTTTTTGAACATTGCTCGTACTATCTCTATATCTCCACAAAACTCTCCCAGTAGGAAGAGTGTAAAAACTTACCCTCTACCCATTTCTGTGCAAGTCAATGGAGACATCCCATTTTCTGTTTCAATAAGGATATGGTCAGGGGAAAGATGTGGTCATATGGAGAAGGTGGGAAATGTGGACAGGGGCTGTCCTGATACAGCCCCTGAATTGGCAGTAGAGGTTTTCCCACCATTGCTCTAATGTAAAGTAATATATCACCCTAAAGAGCAAAAGGGAGTTACGAAGGCTTCACTACCAAAGTTTATTGTGCTTCTGGTAATTCACTTTTCCTAGTGTCCACCATTTGATAATATCTCAACTGACAGTGTAGCTTCTCTTTGGAGGCATGAACTCAGACTCTCTTTGTTGATTTAATAATTTCTAGATAAGTTATTAGAAGTTGTGATTGCATAGCTAAATGAGAAGAGGAGAAAAGGAGCATTTCAGTTTATGGAGATTTATTTTGTGTTATTAGATCTGACATGAATAGAGGGAGAGGAGAATTAATTAATCAGCAAGAAGATTAGGACTGCATTCCATGCTTATCATTTTGTTATTCCCTTGCACATTCTTTTGCTGATTAGTGCCTTCTTCATTCAGAAACAATTTTTCCTTAATTTCTTATATCATATAATCTGAGTCTCAATATTTTGAATGCTTTACATTTGTGACTGGGCTCATCTCTCAGTGGTAATCAGTCATCCTGCCTCTCCAAAAATAAAAAGGGACGTGATAGTCTCGTCTTTCTAATAGTAAAATTATAATAATATATGTTTTTGACTTACACAGAATTCATCAGTCAGAGAAAAGGAAAGTATTATCTCTCAGCTTCCAAAAGAAAGATAGGACTGAATGATGTAATTCAAAACTTGTATACTGTCAGCCATAGATGTTGGTCTGTTAACTTATTTATATGTGGTGTTATTTCTGCTATCAGTAATATTTATTTATTTATTTTATATTCTGACTTTCTTCCAAAAGGGACTCAAGGTTACAGTACACATGAATATAAACATGGTACATGAATTAAAAATTAGTAAGGAAAAAATTTAAACCATTAATCAACCATTTTAAAATGTCTATATTTTAAACAATGTAAAATCCTCTTAAACCATTAAAAGAACAATACAATACAATAAGCAGCATATAAACCCTCTTAGTTGCTAAGTGCTTGTCTAAATAATTAAAAAAACACCACCACCATCTTATGGATTCCTGGGATTTGTACTTTTAGAGAACCTTTAGCTTTCTCTGTTGGAGATGCCTCACAAAATGACAAATCCCAGGATACTGTAGGATGGAGCCATAGCAGTTAAAGTGATGTCAGACTGCATTATTTCTACATTGTAGATGCACCTTTTGTCTCCTGTGCCAGAGGGTTCCACAGTATGGGATCAGCAATGCTTATGAAGCTGGAGGAACTGAGAGATGTTCCTCCGTCAAGGATATTAAAATTTAGATAGTCTCATGTGGACAGATGTAGTCTTTCTTCTAGTCTGGATTTAAACTATATATGGATTTATAGGTCCTATCCAGTACTTTGAATTTTGTTCAGAAACAGGATAACTGTTCTTCAGAGTAGTCAGTGAGCTCAGTCTCTGTTTGAACATCTCAGGGCTCAAGCAGACCAACGGCTGCTTCTGCCCTGGTTGGCCCTTGATCCGCCATGGATGCCGGGCACAAGACGCTATGGTCCCAAATTGTCTGCTAATCCAGCCCTAAATGGGATGCTAGCAAGGAGCGGCTTTGTGCCGCTCCTTTTCTGGCTGGCTCTGGGTTGCCTTAGGTGGTTGCAGAGCAACTTCCAACCGATCCAGGGGTGTGCATCATCTGCACTCCAAACCCCTGAAGCAGCAGGAAATCTCTCTTTTTGGCCCTCTGTTATCTTTTTCTGAGGGCAGCCCTCTATGGTAGGCAGAGTAGAGACTCCAGAATGCCAAGTGAAAATATCATTCGGTGATGCTTTAGTCTCTGTGGGAGCAACCAAAATAAATTATTGTATGGACTCCTGTGGCATTGTTTCTTACAGTGATAGCTGCTGGGAAAAGGGCAGCATGCTTATGCAGGGTGGTATAAGATGAACCAAAGAGACACTCCAGTTGGAGGGAGAACTGGTAGAACTCAATAGGCACAGGTTGTAGTGCCTCTGTAGCCAAATTGGAAAAAAAATAGACCCACAGCTCAGAGAGCTTGAGTGAAAATACAGTGCTATATTTAGCCCACTACTCCTTTCTGTATAGTTGTTTTCCTATGCTTGTGGCTGGTGACTGGCTATGTGAAATAAGAGCCATGTTTTTCCTACCTATTGTGTGATCTGTTATAGATGACCAGCCAAATTAGAGTAAATGGAATAATAAAAATTGTGGCTTGCTCATGAATAGGATGGATTTTGAATCTTCCTATTTGAAGAAATCTGAGGAATCTTGCCTTCACAAAGACCTTCTCTTTACCGATTGAAATTATAGTTATTTCAGAGACCAGACAGGAATTTTGTACAAAATATATACAGTCGTCCCTCCCCGTTCGCAGACTTGGGATCCATGCTCTCACAGACCGCAAGCAGGGAGGGAACAAAATGGCACGCACATGGGAATGCGTGGCAAATAAAATCGATGATACCCCAATATCAGCGATTTTTCTGATTCGCAGGGGGGGGGCTGGAATGGATCCTGCATGAATCGGAAGAGATGAATGTACTGTACATTATTATTAGAACAATACATTAGATTTATGTTGAAATGAAATACAGTGCATGCTATCCTTATGCGGGGGGGTCTGTTCTGGAAATCCCCCCCCCGGCATAATGGAAATACTGAGTATGCTTGTGCCTGCTGCGCACACACCATTACCTCTTCTGGCGTGCGGCTTTCATTGTAAGCTGAAAGCCGCATATGACACAGGTGCACTGTAATTATTTTGATTCCCTCATTTGTATGTGGGACTGGTATGTGGGACTGTTTTTTCAAGACCAAATTCTAACACTAATCTTACTTTAAATTGTTGCAAAATACAACATGGGAATACTGATGCCATCTAAGTTAAGAAAAAATGTACTTTAAATATACTGTATATTGTGATTATTTTTCTAAATATAATTGGTCTAAAGTTGTAGTTCTTAGAAACATATATTAGACACTAAACTATGAAAATGGAATTGAGTTTACTTACAGCAGCTTCAGGTATCAGTTACGGATTTTTTTGGGGGGGGGGGGAATCTCCAAACATTACAGGGCAAGATCTGAGAAGCAGATTTTATTTTTGAAGGTGTGAGTTTGATCTGCATTTGATGGAGGGGGAGGAAATGGGGTGATACCTTTGGTTTTGTTTGTTAGAGTGTAGGTACAATGACGGGGAGGCGTTACAAACTGCCGCTTTGCGGTGGTCTCCCGCCGCTGCTGTTTGCTCCGCGAGGGAGCCGCTGCAGCCAAACTGTGCAGCTCCCTTACGGAGCAAAAAAGAAGCTCCAAAATGGAGCTTCCTCTGGCGGCGCACTAATGACACCACGAGGCGCCAATGGCGCACTTGCGACGTCATTAGCGCTGCGCGACGTGCGGACGCACAGCGTCCGTTACGTCAAGATGGTGGCAGCCGTGTGGAACGGCCGCCGCCATTTGTTACGGACAGAGTCCGTAACAGGAATAGGGGTGTCTGGAAGAGACGCCCCTTTTTTAAACTGGGACGTCCTGAGGACGTCCCAAGTGGCGGTTTGTAACCCGCCAGAGTTTACTATTTATTGCTTTTCTTTTTTAAAGGTTCCCTATGATAATGCCCTTTTCTGCTAATGGTGCTGCTAATGCTAAAAATGAGGATCATTGTAGAGGAGTCTGTTCTTCATCTTCCCCAAATTCAGCTGCTTCTCTCTCTCTCTCTCTCTCTCTCTCTCTCTTTTAGTTGTATATGGAGCTGCATGATACAGAATGGTAGTTTGCTGTAATAGCCTAACATTATTGTATTGCAACCAGTGTCTTGGGTACCAGACAAAATCTTATGCTTCCTGATTTCTGAAATGAAAGAAATGTAGCCTGCTTGACTTCCAGTGCTGTCAAGTGCTCAGGCTGCTCTCTTCCTACCATTTATTCAGGACACATTTTCAGTTCAGCAGGGAATGTTATTACTGAGTGATGAACAAGTCTGCATTCAGAGTACAGGAGCGATTGACATTCAGAAAGTTAATCATGGAAACTTTTCATCCAGAAGAAGCTGTTGCTGATGCTGATAGAGCATCTGATAACCATCAGAGAGGAGTAGTGTGCACTGTCAGCTCAGGACAAGTGGTTATTAAAGTGGTGAGGAAGAAAGGCAGAGGGTGAGGGGGTTGGGAGTACATCATGTCTTTAAGTCATAGGACTTTCTTGATAGAGAAACTAATAAAAATAGAAGCACAGGGCTTTGCGCCTGATATTTAGTTCTGCTTTGGGAGGTGAGATGATGGTGTTTCAATATTTCACAAACAGTTTTGTTATGCTCGTGCCCCACAATTTCAAGCACTGGGAATTTTTAGGGGTTGTAGCACTTCAGTCATGGAAGGAGGTCACAAGTAGCTAATGGTGATGACCATTAGTTCAGACTTTAAAGGAACTATTTGGGGGATTTCTTGGACAGCTCATCTAAACTCTGGACTAAAATCCAAGTCAGACTACCTGTCCTCACTGATATTGGAGCCACTGGCCTTTAGTGATTATGATATTTCTTTGGTAGGACCTTTTATGTTCACCTAAATACAGGTTCAGCTGAAAGCTCATACCATTAATGTTCCAGCAGATTGCTATTCATCGTCAGATTTCTAGAGGAATCCATGAACTACAGGATTTCCTGCAAGGAGCAAATCTACCTCTTTGCCTCCTCTTCATGGCCAGTCCAGCCCAAACCTGTCTCTTGTTACTTTCACAGATTTTACCTACCTCTTGTGGGTAGACAAAAGAGAACTAACCCCTGCCCATCATGTACACCATCATGAGCCATCTAATCCCACACTGAAACACATCATCAGAATGCTAGTAGCTGTCAACTGTCACCTGCAGTGGTGACTGTATTTTGAGACGTTTTTTAGACTAAAAAAATCTGTGAGTTGGAAGGGGTCATCTGGGGCCATCTGAATTAGGCTTGCAGGGTGAAAAAAGGGACCAGGCTCCTTAATTAAATTAAAGGCTCCCTTGTATACAAGCAGGGAATTCTTGTCATGCAAACAAAACCTTCTGATTTCCCCCCTTGTAGACAGACATTAAAGAGATAGGAGCCTTGCCCCTTATTTCATGTGACAATCCAAATTTTAGCTGACCTCCAAACTGTAGTGCTCATAGTACCTCAGCTACAGAAAAGACATGCCTACTTCCCAACTGTGTTTACCAAAAGATCTCCCTGAGATACTTCTGGTTATTTCTTCTGTAAACCTACTTTCTAAAAGCATTTAACTTGTTGTATAAGAAGCCTTAGATCTTGGAAGCTAAGCAGGATCAGCCCTGGTTAGTGTTTGATTGGGAGACCACCAATGATATAAGCTATACAGTATTTCAGAGAAAGGAACTGGCCAAACCACCTCTCAGTATTCCTTGTCTAAGAAACCCTATGAAATTCATGGGATCACCATAAGTTGAACTCTTTCTCTCTCTCTCTCTCTCTCTCTCTCTCTCTCTCTCACACACACACACACACACACACACACACTTTTTATGGCATCTTTCTTTAGAATTGCTCAAATCATTCCTTTTTGTCAGCAAGAAAGCTTATGGTGTTATACTTGAATAGATCCACTGAGTGTAACTATTAATCCCTAGACTGCAAAGCTTCAGTAGGAGATTTCGGCATTATGAAAGATATGGCTTTCTCCCCAGTTTGGTAATCAAATGTCCAATAGTGTTCAAGAAATAATAGTTATGCAAAAGTGCACAATATGTAATATATAGAATGAGAGATTGTCAAACAATGAGGAATTATTGAAGATCATTTAAAAAGGAAGTATGGCAAAGAAAGTAAAAGACTGAGAATACTTACAGGATTCAAATACAGTAGTGTTGCATAAAGACCCTGGAAAAGAAAAACTAGATAGTACTTTGGGAGGATTAAGTGGACTTGCTGCTCCAGTCTTTATCACATTTGTCTTCAAAATACTCCTAGATGTAAATAGGAAATTGAAGCGGAAATTGACTCAGAATAGGGATATAATTGCTCACTAAATTTCTTCTCAGAGGAAGCAATTCTAGCAGTTTTCTTCCTGCTGTGAGAAAGTCTTCCAAAAAACAAAAACAAAAAAACTTAGAGTATTTGAAGCCTTTTCACAATTTGGGACTTATTCTTTGCAAAGTTTGCATGTGGTGGTTTTGCATAGAAAGCCTTTTCTGTGAAAAAAACAACAACCTGTTTCTGAAGCTGTTCTGTTCTAGAGATAAAACTGTCTTTTCTGTGCAGAAAACAATATTTCTGTACAAAAAATATTGTTGTGTGTGTGAAGAAAAAGGTGGTTTTTGTGCAGAAAATGTTTTGTACAAAAAACAAGGATTTTAATCCCCAAACCTTTGTAAAATTCTTGTAAATAACTAAAAGAAAGGAAAACTTTGATATTCTCACCCATTGTAGGAATAACTTTTAAGTGTTTACACTTACATGCAAGAATGCAATAAACAAAGATTAACATTTCAGATACTTGTCTACCCAAATGTTCTTTCTCTTCTACAACTTGATGTTCTTTCTGTTTGTTCTGTCTCATTTCTCCCTTCTTTTTTACTCTCCCCCCATCTTTACCAGCTTCTCTCACTCTCTCCACCCCATTGTTTGTTTTGGTTTTTTTCCTCAGCTTATTCTCTTGCCCTTACCAAGCAGTGGGACCTTTTATCTCTCCTACGAGCTTTTGAAGAGTTTTAAAAATGGGGGCTCTGGTGAAGAAAGTACAACATACTGTTTTTCCTCCCATGCATATGAGTGTTTAGAGGTCCCCCAAAGGAAAAAAATATGTTAGGTCTGACTGTATGAAGGGGTGCTTGAAATTTCTGGAGTGAGCAAGAAGGGAATGACTTAGAGCCATGACATGTGCATGTTATTCCACATATTTGCCCTGATGTTTTGATACATCCAGTACACCATTTCTCAAGTTTCTTTAACCCTTCCCAAAAGATTTCTGATGTCTGGTCACTGAAATACTGCTCTGCTGCTACTATCAGCTCTGAATAATTTGAAAATGTCTTTCCATTCAAACTCTTCACACCCAATTGTAGCCAAGGGTCTGATTCGGGGAATTTATTATTATTGATATTAGCTTGATATCGCAAGAGGGAGCCTGGTACGATGGCTCTGCAGAATCACTTCTAGAATTAATGACCAATTTATCTATAAGGGGGAAAACACACACAATTCACTAGCACAGACACACTCATACAAGGCTCAGGAAATCAGGGATTAGCATGGAATAGGATTTCAGGCTTCACTAGGGTGATACATATCAGAATGTAGACTCTCTCCGGGAATCGAATGGGATACGTAGTAATGGGATGACACTTCCGCAACGTGGTTTGAATAGAACTTCCGGCATCCAAAGCAGAGGTCTGACTGGCGTGGAGTATAGAGACCTTCCAAATGGTGCGCTAACTGTTATAATGCAAAATCTTGCCTCTGGTAAAGGTGTTTAATTACTTGCTTTTCACCTGGATGTCCCTGTCTGATTGTCTCAGTGGTCTTAAGCTGCTCCGACAACAGACCCAGGGAGGGGGCAAGAGCCTCAGGGAAAGCAAACATTTGCTCTTCTTGGGCAATATGATAATCCTCTTTGCGACTCCCTAGACTATCTATCATGATAACGAGGGTGCCCCTTAGGGGTGGTGTGTATATGTCCTCATGCTTTGCTGGCAATGGTGAACAGGCTACCAGAATTTAGGGGTCATTAAGGGCTATCATTTATACCAAAATTACATGGAGCAGCCTTGGTAATATCATCACACCCAAAGGAGTAAACGAAGGAACTTTAAGCACAGGCACCCTAAAGGAGAAGCCTAAAGAAAAAAAATCTTTCCTTGCCTCCTTTCCCACTATGAATCTTTAATTGAATTAAGATTGGTGTATACAGAACAAGCTCCTCCTCTTTAGTGTGATGTTTAGCTGGCATTGCCCCCTCTCCCCAATTTCCAAGTGCTTCCAATTATCAGGACTTTGCAGAATAAGGGAAAGCAATCCAGGGACTTTGATGTGATATTGAAATAAACTTTCATTTGAATCCTGAGTAAAGTCATCATCATCATCATCATCTTCTACTTTTTTGGCCTTTCTGTTGTTTTGATGTATTAATGCACATGTGCCCACTGTGAAAGAGCATGCATAAATAAATAAATAAATAAATTCACGATGCTTGCTGGATAGAGAATACCACCCACCAATCTGTTCTGCCACCCCCAACTCCCCTCCCTCCAATGCCACACCAATCCAACAGGACATATGTTGCAAAACTGAAGTAAAAATGAGTTTTGATAAATCACATTAAAGGCAAATGTGCTCTCACTTTGGAAATAGTTGTATGTCGTGTTCCAACAGCACTGAAGTCAAGGTGGGTGTGAAATTTGTGCTAGTGTGGATCAAGCCAATGTGGCTCACCCTCACCCAACCAACCTGATGGAGAAGATGGCTGAATGTAGGAAATGCACTCCCGGCTATTGGGCTTGAATAATCTGAAAACCATGGATGACTTGGATAGTTAGGGCTTTACCCTTCAGCACACCAAGGTCATTACTCTCAAGGTGAATGACCAGAATGTGTAGTGGAGGCCACTTGTATTCTTTGGACAACAAAGAAAGCAAGCCACACCATCACAGGCCCATCTTCCCCAGCCACTCAACTGTGGTTTTGTCAGTCAGGCTGAGCTGCAAACCTAAATAACATTTCCACACTTGTTGTGGTATGTCCAAAGATTAAAACATGGGACTTCTCCAAGCAGAATCTAGAATTTGAAACACAACAACATTTGTGAACAAACAACTTTAAAGAGAGTACAAATGTACCTCGTATAAGTTGAAGACCTCAATCACCTCAGCTTCTAAATGGCAGCCATGTCCACTGCAGATGCTACTGAGGCAGCTCTGATTCCAAAAGAATGAGTCCCAAATCGAACCCCACTTAGGTCTAACCTAGACTATCTTAGCTGTAATCACCCAAAATTGATATCTGTATGGCAGAATAAGGGACCAACCTGAGAGTTGCTAAGCTGTAAAAATTCATGCAATGCCAATATAGGGTATAGTGCCCTATCACTGCAGAGGACCAATCAAAGAGTTGTGCCAATTCTCTTCTGGCTTGACTTAGAGAATTAGAGAGTAAGGACGATCTGCTGTTTAAGTAGGTGAACATCCCTCAAGTCAAGTGCTTTACCAGAAGTGTCCCCCATGGATACCTTTACTAATTCTCTGAAGTGTGAAGCCCTGAAAAAGTTGTAAGGGAAACGGCATGAAACAGCAGAACTTCATAAGCCTCTCAATACAGCTAGAAAAAGCGGTTAATCTCTGTTAATCACTGTCCCCTCTTCTTGGACCAACCCTCCAGCATTTTACTATCCTGAGTCACCTACTACCTACAGAGGCTGGCTGGGAGGAAACCATGAACTGATAGTGCTGACAAAGTCAGTAAATTAACGTAAGTCGGAAAGCATGCTTGCCTATGGGAATCCCTCCAGAGAAATTTGTTCCTTTATCAAACAGTCCAAGTAAAAGGAATTAACAAGCAGCAAGGTCCATACAGTCCAAGGGCCAAAGAAGCTGAGAAGTCCAATGTCCAAGCTGCAGGAGTCTGGAGAGAGGAATGATGGCCAAGAAACAGACAAGTTGCTTCCAGCACCAGCCTTAGGCAAACATACATCTTAAATGGACTGATCCCAGCTGGTCCTAATCAGAGACTTCATGTTGCTGCTTGGCATGCACCCTCGCTGAGCACTGTCCTAAATATTTCTCCCTGTGTCTTGTCCATGGACTTGGGGCCCCAGCTCTGCCCTCTGCTTCATCAGCTGCAGGCAAGTCCTGCCTTTGTCCTGCTGGCTGAAGCTGCTTTGCAGCAGGGAGAGTTGGCTAATCCTGGCACATAACATTTACAAATGCTAAAATGACTTGTGCCATCTCAAAATCCCCAGAGCCTTAGCATAAAAGGCCTGGGCTGACAACCTGTCTCTAATGAAATGTGCCACCTGCTCTAAGACTAGTGCTAAAATTAGATTGTCTTTCATTTGTGAATGAAGGTGAAATAACTGGGAGAAGCCTATGAGGCCTGTAGAGGCTTAATGGAGGCCTACAAGAGACCTAATTGGACCTACGAGGCTCACAAGAACCTAATTGAGCCTATAAGGCTGGCAGTGTACTAATCGTGGCTGAAATGGCCTGTGGGCCCAGTGTCCCACAGTTGCCCAGTCAGGACCTACAAGGCCTACAAAATCCCAGCAGCCATCCATGAAGGCTGTGGAGGCCCAAAGGAAAGGTTACATCCACACTTGCCCTAACCACCACAGATAAATCACCCCAATACATTTCAAAAAAGCCTGAGGATGCAAGTTGACCCATGCCACCACAATCTCAATGCTCTCTCTCAATCTCTCTGATGCTCCTATGTTGATTGTTGGATCCAAAGAGGAAGCAGTGGGGTGGACAGAGCCTAATAAACACTGTGGATCTGCCTCCTCATGCTCTTTTACTGCCTCTCTGTCCCCTTGAGCCCAATGAAATCTATTCGTCACTACGTACCATGGATTCAGAACTTTCTGAAGAAAACAGCCATATGCAATTTTTGTGCAGAATAAGATGCAAATTAGAAAGATTCTCATCAGTACACGATTTTTCTTGTAAGGGGTTCTTGACACTTGAAAAACATGTTTTTGATATTTTTTTCTAATATTTTAAAATATTCTTTCTATCTCTACTTGACACCCCCGTAATACTACTGAATATCTTAATCTACACAACAGTAGCAGCATGCTATCCTATATCTACTTCCCAGCTTATTGTTCGATTTTAGACACATTCAATAATTAGAGTGATCTTGGTGGTATATAGAGTACCTACAATTAGTCAGTGAGTAAAAACTGTGCATAATAAAATGAAAATGAAACTATCAGCAAAGAGTAATAGCATGGCATCACATAAAACCAATTTAAAAAGGCAAAAATAGAGAAGTGCTAAGGTGTAAAAATATTAAAAGTAGTTCTTAAAATGCCTCGTGCAATAAAAATGTTTTTGTCTGGTGCTGAAAAACAAAAACGTGACCACAAGGGAAGCCTCTCTGGGGAGATCATTTCACAGATGCAGTGTCACCACTGAAAAGCTAAAGAGCATCTGGATTGCTGAGTTGTCAACCCAAATGGCAAAATTGGTATTTGTAATTCAACATACATCTTTTATAAAGCATCAGCCATCTTCTGGCTTTCCTCTGTTTTGTTTAGATACTATTACAGCTAGTGCATTTTTGCAACATTAATGAATTAGTATGTAGCATAAATGTTCTTAGTCACTCTTGTTGTCATCTATATGTACTTAACTATTTCTTATGCTGTTTTTTTGAAACACAATATTTTCTCAAGGTGTTACAGCCATATTAAGAACACTTTAGACACAATATACAAGATTTTAAACCAAATAAGATTTTTCCCCAGTTGATAGGTATAAAATTACAATTTAAAGAGAATCTACCATATATGCAGTACATGCCTATAAGTAAAAATTTATGCCCAAAAATTGACCCCCAAATCCCAGGTCGACTTATTTATGGGTTACTATGGAAATGTGATGGCAGCTCTTTCAGATTTTCTCATTGTAGAGAACAGGGAGAATTAGTGATCCTTTTTTCATGCAGCCGCTTTGGCTAGCGACAGCCAAACAAGAGTCAGTGGGTGTCAGCCAAGGGAATGCTGGTTGGGAAGAGATGAAAATTCCATTAGTGAGAGTTAAACAGTTAGTTAGGGTCTGGCTGAGTCCAGAGAGAGATGGATTTTTGAGGGTTCCAGGGAAGAACTGGGTTAAAGTCTAGAAGTGAGGGGCTTGTGACCAATAAAGTACTCTAAGTGAAGGAGTTCTTATAGGGAAATATCTTGTGGAGTATAGCCGGGATACAGACTGCTCAAAAAGAGTGGTCTGCTGCCGCCTCCATTTCTGCCAGTGGGAAGCCTCAGCTGCCAAATGGCAAGGCTTCCTGGTGGCAGAAAAAGAACCTGCCAACAGCGGGTTCTTTTTGTGTCACGCTTGTGACGCCCGAGTGCTCAAATGGTGCACTTGTGATGTCACAAGCGCGATGGGACATGCGGATGCTACATGTCTGTCACGTCAAAATGGCGCCCGTGTGTACAGGGTGCTGCCATTTTGACACTTTGGTCACGTGCTAGGAGTGAGGCCGGTATGGATTGTGTGTCCTCGGCCAACCCCAGCACATGACTGGGGCGGCGCAAAGGCCCATCTAAATCAGGCCATAGTTAGTCCGAGTGGCAGGATTATTAGTGAGGCTTAGGGATAGAAAGCCAGGAGAAGGACGGTGTAAGTGTCCTTGAAAACAGCAATCTTGATATTCTCTGGGAAGTTGTATAAGGAAACTGATATTGTAATAAAGTTAAATCGAAGAAAGTGAACTTATCAACTGAAATAAGTAACACAAGTGCCTGAACAACAATTGTTTCATTTACACATATTCAAGTAACGTTTGTTTAGAACATCTGTTCAATAAAGTTCTGATTTTATTTTAGTAAAAGCTTGTCTGCAGTTTAAATTATATCCACGTTAGCATTACAAAGCCTTTTAAAACAAAGGCTGTTAAAAGGGTTTGTCTTAATTTTGGGACAGCAGTGGGGTAAAAGGCCCATTATTACCAGAGAAGTGTGTGTCACATAACATAATTTGGTGGCAGCGGTGAGAATAAAAGGCTCAGGTTTCTGTCATCTGAAAGAAACTATGGCGGAGTACAGATTGCCAGAAAGAGGCAGCCAACAGCCGCCTCTCTTTTTCACATAGCTGCGCCGCAGCAACCAAATTGCGCGGAGCGGCTGCATGAAAAAAGGATCACTAAAAAGCGACTCCTTTTTATGCCGCTGCAAAGAACTGGTGGCAGCACAAGCACGTCGCTGCTGCTCGGCTCCATCTAGAGACTGCGCAGCAGTGACGTCATTGTTACACGCGCTGACTATTCAGTGCCGTGCAGAGAGGATGCCCTTGTCACGTGCGAGGGGAGAGAGGCGTCTAGAAGTGCTGCTCCTTGCACGTGATGAGGGCATCCTTTTCAGCCCATCTGTACCGGGCCTTTGTGTTGGTAATTTAAGTGGTCGTGACACCCATGAAGTGGGGAGAGGAGTTTACTTCTCTCTGGAGCCAAGCAGAAACAGTCCTGAGTGACTGATTGATTTGCTGTTTGTTTAAGAGTCCATCTCCCACCCGTGTGTCTGGCTGAAACAAAAGCTGAAATGATGAAGCAAAAGGCCTCAATGAGAGTCTTGCCATACACACGTTAAAGGACCCTCGACCTATCCATGGGTCATGGCAAAATCCATTATTTTTGCCCCAAAACCTGACCTTGACTTATTCATGAGGTCAACCTATGATTGGATATATATGGTACATCATGATTCAGGTTTTCTGACACAGTGGCAAAACACACTGTTCTAATGAAACAGCTTCTGGCCACTTTTAAAGGCATGCTGATTAGACTGTGCATATCTCCAAAGCAACCGAAAGCCGCACTGAGGCTGTGCTCTGGTCCTTTGGGCCGGAGCAATGAGGAACAGGGATAATTCAGCTCCTGGAAGCACCGGTTGGCCCCAGTGAGCAAGCTGTACCTTGGGAGTGGTCTGTGGGCTTTGGACCACAGGAGATACACAAATTATACAGTGACCTTTCCCCCTTAATTAGTGATATTCCTTTTCCTGAGTTTGATGAAGAAAAAAGAGTGTTAAAAGTGTCATGCCAATAAATATTGTAGTTGTAGCTCTTTTAGCTCTTCTAGTCCCTGTTAGACCAATTTTCACTTGTGAATTTTTGTTCTTGTTGTTGTTGTTTAGTGTGCACTCCAGCATTCATGATGTTGGACACAATTTTCATCTCTGGCTTCTGCAATATACTATAGAAAGGAACAAGTGCTTCTAAAGGCACTTTGTTTTAATTACCATAATTGGATTCAACAGTGCTGTGGATCTAAAGAAAGTTATTAGCTGCCAGTGTGACCACTGCTATCCCTCCCCACCTCCAAAACAGCTGAATGGCCTGTATTTTAAGCTTCCACTCAGAAACGTAGTAGAAAAATGTCACTATTGTGAAAATAGTGGCTGCTTCTGATGATAAGGCTGAAAAACATTCCTATGTCCTTTTACATTTCATACAGTCTGACTTGATATGGAAAGCAGAGGTTTTTGCAAATACCCTTTTTGTTTATTTCTTTGTTTTTTTTTTATCATGCAGAGCTAATGTTCCCCAAAGGATTGGAGAAGTATCCTTTCCAAATTAAATTCTCTCTCTCTCTCTCTCTCTCTCTCTCTCTCTCTCTGTGTGTGTGTGTGTGTGTATGTGTGTAATTGTTTCCTCTTTTTTATCCTTGACATCTTCCCATGTTGTGAGATGGCTTTACTTTGCAGCTTGCGCAACTTACTGTGCTGTACCAATTGCTCTGAAAAGAGCATGAGAAAAATTGCTTTTCACATATTGTTGGCTGAAAGCATTTCCCCCATTTAAACAATATGATTTATGTTTTATAATAGAAGTGTCTAACATAAAGTTTTCCTTCAGATTTTCATTTTGCTTTTAGTTTTTTTGTTGAATTTTCATGTACCAAATACAGGCTGATATGCAGATTTTAGATGCCATATTGACAGCAGTAGACCAGATGCAAACTGAGAAGTATGAACTTTTAAAGTAATTAGTTAAAAGTTTACCAGATGTATTTGTTGTTTATACATTCGATGTGCTTATTTCAGTTGTTTCATAAAGCACTGAATGCTGAAAGATTTATGAGCTGCTTAGTAAACCTTAGGGGCTGTGCAGACCAGCAGTTTGGGCCAGCTTGCAGGTGGAGTTGGGGCATAGTGTCTCCATGATGCATGCCCCAGCTCCGACCCCAGGGCAGTATGACACTGCACAGCGTGTGGCATCACAGTGCTCCTCCAGCACTGCATATATATGATGTAGCACTGAAGGAACGCTGTCGGGCCGCAGCAACACAACTATCACACCTTTTTAAGGTTGCAAAAAGGAGCTGCTTTTTGTGGCTCCTTTTTGTGCTCTGCAAAGGCCAGATCAGGGCCATGGCATGCGGTTGTCATGGGCCCGATTTGACTGTATCAGGGGCAGCTCCAGTCTACCCCTTCAGGGCTGTGTGTACAGCCACTTAGTCTCTCTTCCTTCAGTTTCACATTGTATCTGGACCACCTGAAAAATTCATTGTTTTATGACACCAGTCTGGCTTGGCTATCATGATCATGAATATTGTACTTTGTTGGTATGTATAAAGGTTTGAGTGAAATAAGTAAAAAAAGGTATGCACTTAAAAATATTCCTGAATTTTCCGTATAAATACAGAACAAATAAATTTGTACAGTACAAAATTACTTCAAGTGTCAATGCTTCCCTTGGAGAACAATGAAAATTGCTACCAAAATGCTGGCACCTTGTACAGCAGTTATGTTTTGAAATGCAGTGGTTGGATGGTATGGTGGCAGAGAAGTAAGATTTGTCATCATCATTCCCACATAATAGGCACTTCACATGATTCTGTCCCAGAACCAGCAGAGTAGCTTGCTGGCTTGGGGCAGACACTTCCCCTCTGTGTGACTGATTGGCCCATTGTTTCATAAGAATCTATTGTCTGAGTCTATCAATCTTCACATCCCCTGTTGTTCCTGCTTCACCATTTCTTCTGTAATGGCTGAGGAATTTTTTGCCCATATAGAAGCTCCTATACCTTTGCAAATAGAAAAATCATAACTGAGTCTTCACAGGGAAGGGCTTGCCTTCTGAGTTTGGCAAAGACAGAACTGACAGATTGACTATTGAATAAGCTAACATCCAGTATCACCCATGTACTTGTTACAAATAATGAGGCATGCAGGAGTGAGTTGGTTGAAGGTAATTTGAATGTGGGGAGGCATTGGCCCACTTGCCCTAATGGAGCAACCTCCACTGTCTGATGGAAATAAGTACCACTGTGTGACAATATGGAGTACATATTCTATGGAAAGCTTACTGACATAAACAACACTGCATATAACACATCACTATAAAACTGAAGTTAATCTGAATCACAAATGGGGGAAATGTAGTCTTCCAGACTGAAAATCCTATTACCTCTTACCATTGGCCATACTCAGTTAGGCTGGTAGGAACTGGGGACCATCAACACTTGCCCCACCTGAGGGGAAAAGATAAATGAAAGTTTATATAGTGTAATTCTGAGCACCAAGAAGATGCATTTTAATCTCTTCCTAGCTTTGCAAACACTGCATATCTCAGCTAGCACAAGAAGTAGGATTGCCATATTCTTCTTCCTCTAAACTGAGATGGGGTGGATGCCCTGCCCCTTCCCAGCTTTGCAACCAATCAGAGAGGCTGGGGGTGGGACTTCCAGTAGCAATGGCCACTGGGACTTTTAGTCGCCAGTAGAAACCCATGGCGACTACAAGTCACAGCAGCCTTTGCAACCAGAAGTTCTACCCTCAGAAGCCTCTCTGATTGATTGCGAGGGTGGGAAGGGGCGGGGCATCGTGCAACTACAGGCCCCAGTGGCCTTTGTGGCTGGAAGTCCCACCCCTTCCTCCAGCCAGAAGCCTCTCTAATTAGCTGCGAGGCCAGGGAGGGGAGGGAACGTCCGGACGTGCTTTCTAGGGCTGGGGAGAAGGACTAAAGATGGAGGAGGTTAGTGGGCTGGAGGACAAGGGCAATGAGCTGGAGGAGAGGAGGCCAAAACCTGTGATTGTCCCGCCTAGAATCGGGACATGGCAACCCTAATAAGAAGACACTTTTAAATATGAGGAAGTGTTGTTTTTTTTTAATCATGTTCAAATGTAATTTATTCTTAATTCTGCCCCTTCCCCCCCCCCCCCCCCCCGAAAGTTACAGGTACAGTATATACATCAGCATAATTGGACTTCCTCTTTCAGAGGGTGATGTACCACACACTTTCCCCACCTATTTTTTCTATTGTTTCCATCCTGCAAGGGAACTGTGTTATAAATTTTCTCAGACATGTCACTATGTTGCAGCCACACTCTAGGATAGTATGGGATAAGTGTCACAGAGGAAGAAAATAAAAAAACAGTTCTGACTAGCCTTCCTCATCATTCCCTGGTTAAAATTGTTATGCTTGTCTAGCAGTTACAGGAGTCTGACATGGCATCACATTGAAACAATGTCAGAGAAAATCACAGCTTGATTTACATAAATAGGAAGGGGAGAAATGAACTATTCAAAGATTCAGCAGATAGGTTGGGAACTGCTGAACTACCACAAGATCCATCTAGTCTGGATGATGGACAAAACTCAGAGTAGCCTACAATCAATCAATGAGTCAATCAATCATTTTATTTATACCCAAACCTTTCTCCATGTTTGGGACTCAGAGTGGTTGAAATCTGCTGACAATTTATTCTTTTCTCATGATGGAGCTGAATAGTAACACACTTAATTATTTTTCTCTCTAATGTGAGGGCCATGTTGAACATGTTGCAGGAGATCCATGATCTTCTGGCATTTTTCAGTTGTTGAGATACAACAGTGCATGGATACCATTCCCCCTCCTGAATCTTTTAGAAGTTAACCACTCTGGGCAAACATCAGCTTGGGACTATTTTGAATGGTAAAGGTGAAGGTGAAACATTCTGTTTTCTCCCCCAAATGGCAAAATCTTACAGTTCCTTTTTCTTGTTTTTAAAGGTGTAATGTAGTTTAGCACATTGTTTCCTTTCATCTTTCCCAGTCCTACTAAATCTAAATAGATTTTACTGCAAATTATTGGGATGAAATCTGGAGTTTTCTACATGTAAAGCATGTGTTCTAGCTATCGATTACAGTATTGTGTCTTATTTAGATTGGACGAAATCGTACACTGTCCCAGAAATCTTGTACACCATGCTTACATATGACATTAACAAAGCCTAGAGAGTTGTGACTCTGTTTAGTCACAGGGACCTGTGAAACGTGCCTGACAAATTTCCCCAGAAATACCTCTTATGGCCTGCTAAAGGACTGATCAGAAGTTTGACTCTGGTGAGTTTTGTATTGTTATATCACATATTATTAAAAATAGTCAAAAATAGTAAATTAATTGCCCCTCCCACAGGTGTCATTTTATACCATGATTACAATATTTTTTAAAGAGAAAGAACAACCGTAAATGGAATAAGTGTATCACTTGGGCAAATAGGCTGGTGTCCAGATGGTTTTGCTGAGCAGGAATATCTGAAATTCAAAAATTTTGCTGAAGATGAAAAATGGAATAACAGAATTTAGCCTGGCAAAACCTATGTCAGTTTGGGAAATGTTGAGTCTTTCGAAGTCTTTGCAGAGAATATTTGGCAGAATTTATTGGCAGTTCTTAAAAATCATCAGCATTCACTTTTACCATTTCTTCAATGCCCCAAGCTTCCTTGAATCTAAAAACCCATTTATATATGTATGTGTGTATGGAGAGATTACTATCAGCTTCTCTTGAGTAATACTATTCTGAAATGAGGAATTTCTTTTTGACTTTTCCCTTCCCATTTTTCTCTCTCTAGAAAGAGGGATGCAGCATCAGGGTACATTTTGCTCTCTTGTTGTTGTTTTTTAAAGGACACAGTTACTTCACTGTGCTTTAGCTTTGCTAACTTGTGTAGGAGGTCAAGCCCCGATCATTGGAGAATTGCTGGGCAATAGAGGGAAGTTTATTTCTCTGTTATAAATTGGATCCAGAACATAACAAGAGAAGGTTCCTATATATTTACAAAAGCATCAAGGTGCCCAAGTTTATTCACCAGGTTTTAAAAAATGTCATCTGTTAAGTGAGTATTGCTACAAAATTTAGTTGGTAGTAATGTACTTGCCCTCTTGCCCAGCCCTAAAATATGAGAGGAATGGAATGGATAGAATAGTACATTGTTAAAGATTTAACAGCAAGAAGAGATTCACAATAATGCTCCTGACATTTCATCTGAAATGTCAGGTGTTAAACTTCCTGAAATATCCAATTGCACGGTGAGTATGGTGCTTCATAAGAGTAACCAGAAGACAATTGACTAAGCCTATGTCTTTGACCTTTTACTTATTGTATTTTATGTTTTCTTCTGTGTGCTACTGAACAGTATCTTGTGATAAATAAAAATGCAGTAACTCCCCAGTTCTTTCTGCAGTTGTAGAACCATAGGAAGCAATGACTAAGGTATGCCACATGGTCACCCTGTTGGAATATTTGAAGTAGTTTTTCATATGACAGTGACACAATCTGAAAGTGTCCATGTGCACGATGATTTTTGAATTCATCTATCCAGATTGAAAGACCAATTTATCCTTCATTTTGTGCTTCTAGTTATACTTCATCTTATTGTTCTTCCGTTTGCATATCTGTCATAATATTTATGATCGTTATATTGTACATTCACATATTGTGTGAACTACACCAGGACGCCCCGTGGATACCGAAATGCATGGATGCTCAAGTCTCATTAAATACAGTGGTGTAGTAGAATGGTGTCCCTTATATAAAATGGCAAAATCAAGGTTTGCTTTTTGGAATATATATTTTTTTCAAACCATGGATGGTTGAATTCATGGATATAGAATTCATGGATATGGAGGGCCAACTGTAATTTGAAGCTCTGCTTTTGAGTTGCTGACATCATACTGTGCGTTAAAGAATTTTTTGAGTCAGGGAGAAAAACACTAAGAAAGGTTGAACTAGAATGGACACATCTACATGTTTGAAGCTGCTGAATTTCTTGTCACCACTATGGCAACTGACCTCATCAACAGGTGCTCTTTTTTATGTTATCCATGTTTCATTGCAGAGCATGCAGTAGGTGAACAGTGCCTTTACTCCAGCAGATGGACAATGGTAAAATTGTCTATGAACATGTAAGCAGAGAACAAAAGAACTCATACTAGTAGACTATAATGAGGATGAGCACTTGTACTAAAGTATTCTTTTACACTACACATTTAAAGCACTTAACTACCAGTTAAACTGGCATGACATCACGGTATGGAATTCTGGGATTTGTAATTTTGTGAGGTAGTTTCATTCTCTACAGAGACTTGTAGCACCTTGCCAAACTGCACATCCCAGGGTTCTGCAGAATTTTTGCCATGGCAGTTAAAGTGGAATCATAGTGTTATAATTATGTAGTACGAAGTATACGAAATGAGAAAAAAATGGACTAGTTAGGTGTTTCTTTTTTCCTTCAGTTTTTAGAATTAGTATTAGAGAAAACATGTGCAGGCCTGGAATTCAGAGAGATACAGCCTAGAGCCATCTAATCATTGCTATGAATCCTGACTTGCCTTGTCTGAATGGAAGGGTTCCCTATCTTCATGGACTCTGCCAGCAGAATTCCAATGCTTTTTACAGGAACATGTTTTTAGATCGCAAGGGAGTTTGCACAGGAAATAGTGAACAGGTGAAACACACTTGGTGTAGAATATAGGGCAGATTTTGCCCAGATTATGCCCTCATTACAAATAAACTGGATATACTTAATGCCTCTTTTGTTTTCTTCTTATTTAATTCTATTCCCTGCCTTACTAAAGGAAGCTATGATTCAGGTACCTAATCTAATTAAAAGCCAGCATGGTGTAGTGATTTGATTGAGTGTTTGACTGTGGTTTCAATTAACTCTTAGCCATGGAAATCTGCTAAGAGACTTTAAGGAAGTAACATTCTCTCAGCCTCAGAGGAAGGCAGAGGCAATCGTATCTGAACAAATCTTGCAAAAATAAATAAATAAATAAATAAAAATGATAGCGTTGCCACTAGTCAGAAATGATTTGAAGGCAAATAGCAACAATAGTTTTGATTGACCAATCCAGAATGGAAGCAGCAGTGATTCTGGTTTCCTTAGCCAAGGGCCTTGTAAATTGCGCCTGGGTTTCTGCTTTTAAGCAGAGCTTGGGAAGTTACATATTAAGGAGAAACTTGTTCCATTACTTGTTATTCTTGTGGATGTTGTGCCTTCAATTCATTCCTGACTTATGGCAACCCTAAGGTGACTCTATCATGAAGTTTTCTTGGCAGGATTTGTTCAGAGGGTGTTTGCTATTGGCTTCCTCTGAGGAAGAGTGCAACTTGCTCAAGTTCACCTACTGGGTTTCCAATCAGTTTCCATGATTGTGTGAGGATTTGAACCTTGGTCTCCAGATTTGTAGTTCATTGATCAAACCATTACACCACACTGGCTCTCCTTCATTACTAGTTACAGTCGGCCCTTCTTATACACGGAATTTTTAATACACGGATTCAAGCATCCACGGTTTGAAAATGTTCCAAAAAAGTATAAATTTCAGATATCACACTTTGATTTTCCATTTTTTATAAGGGACACAATTTTGCTATGTCATTATATTTAATGGGACTTGAGCACCCATGGATTTTGTTATACATGGGGGATCTTGAAACCAAACCCCAGTGTATAACCAGAGTCCACTATACAATGTTTTAAAAGCAGCCTGTTACCATTACTTCTTACACTAATGAAAGAAAATTACTCATATTTCTTTATACATTGCTCATTATGGAGATTATCATACTGCTCTTTAACAGCAGGATAGAAATGAGATGTTCACTCTAATGGCAGGATCCTATCACACAGCCTTGTAGCTGGGCAGTAGCTATCCTGTGGTCAATCCATGCTTCTGTTGCAACATTTAATGAGAGGGAAAATCCCGTGAATAGCTATCAATCGCACAGTTAACCTGTTATTGAAGTATGTGAGATAGGTCATTTCAGGGTAATTCACAGAGAAGGGGATGAAGGCCTGGGACAGACCACCCGAAAAGGGCAGCCTACCAGCGGCCTATTTTCCTCCGGAGGGAAGCTGCAGCCACCAAACTGCACGGCTTCCATCTGGAGAAAAAAGAACCCAAGAAAAGCGGGTTCTTTTTCCGTCACAGGGTGGATGTAGCGAGTGCGCCAATGGCACATTCTTTACGTAAGTGACATGTGGAGGCTGGTGCCATTGTAACGCTGCTGTGACGAATTAGGCTTAGGGACCATGTTGTTGCTGCGTGGTCCCTAACCCTAAAATCGGCGCCAGTGCAAAAGGGCAGTATGTACCATTTCTCTAACAGCATTTACTGGGCACACACCCCATTCCCAAGCAAGGCAAGACTTTGTACAATGAGGAGAAGGGGCATTTAAACAACCTTCAGTGCACCCCTCCCCACACTCCTGATCAAGGCATGACTTCTTAGGAGGAGGAGGGGCATTTAAACAGCCTTCAGTGCACACACACTCCACTTGGGACCAAGGCATGACTACTTACTTTACTTACTTAATCTGAAATAGCTGACAAGGGTAAACAGAACGGTAGTGTGATAAGATCAATCACCAACTTTTTATCAGTTTGCAATTGCATGATAATGTGATAAGAATCATTGCTATTTCAGGTGTTTAAAAAGCTGCAGCAGCATTGGGAGGGAAGCTTTGTGTGATAATCTCCAATATTGCCATTCCTTTTTGTTACTATTTTGAGAGAGGAAAAATCTCCTCTTAGGATTGATAAAAGAATATAAAAGTAACATTTAATATTAACTAGAAACTGCTGCTCATTACACTTATAAATTAATTTTGCTCTTACTCATTGCTGCAGTTATTTTTTTTAAAAAAGTGGCTTTGTTACACACTCATTCCCCCTAATAACTTGTTATGGGTAACCATGTTGATTGTTGTTGTTGTTATTGTTTTGTTCCACAAAAGAACTTAGATGGTATGCAGTGGCATCACTAGAGTAGGCATCACCCAGTGTGGTAACTCTTGGTGTCACCTCCCCTCCGATTGACCTCCTCACTTACCACACCATACCGAATCCTTAATAATGTTTTTGTACTAATGTTACTCATAGTTATTCCTGTAGATCACTGAATGTAGACAACTAGCAAAATTAACAAAATAAACAACTAGCAAAATTAAAATTATACTTTTAAATTACAGTATCATAAGCACAGGCAAAATGTATTTACATGTACATAGTTTCATGTGGTTAGACTGAAAATTTGGTAAGAAGTGATGTTTTTAAAGGAAATTGAGACCTCTCCTTTCTCCTCTCACTGAGTCTCACCCCACTCACACTATCTCTTCCAACCAGATCCAAACATTTTAAAGGAACACAGGTGAATGCCGCAGCCCTTTTCTTCCAAAAGGCAAATGTTTGAGTAATGATGTACCTTTCCTTTAGGTTGTCACTTAGTGCAGCCCACACTCCAATAGTAATGCCCCTAAAGGTGTGGTACTTGTATTCAAGCTCTGATTTTAAATGATTCTTGACAAACTATGAAGTCACTGGTGCATTTTATACACACTTTCTTGGGAGCAAGTC
>NC_056523.1:86012124-86065602 GCF_019175285.1 Sceloporus undulatus | reverse complement strand
TTTTAGAGATTTTATTGTTTAATTTTGTTTTACTGAAGTTGTTACCCATCTTAGTGCAATTTTTAGTGGAAAAGCAGGATAGAAATGTAATAATAAACAAACAATATTATTAAATTTTTATAGGAAACACCAAAATGCATAGAAAAGATATCCAGGACATGTTGTTCCTGAAGAAAGATTGACTTTGCCATGGTAGTGGTTGTTGTGTTTAAATCATCTGCTACTTGGCCCTAAGGGCAAACCTAGCATGAAGCATCATTGGCAAGATTTGTTCAGAGGTGATTTGGCATTGCATAATGCTAGTCTTGCTATGGTATAAGTCTTCAGAATCATTTATATCAAAATGAAATATCATCCTTCCAAAATGATTTACTTCCATGACAGCATCATCTGTGTATGTGTGCACATGTATTTTTGTCCTTGTGTGAATAACTAGTTTTGTAAAGAAAAAGTGTACCACATAAAATGGGATGCATATGCATTCCACAGTGCAAGGGAACAGAGGTTCTCCTTATATACTACTGTATGAGGGAGGTTTTAAATCTGTGGAATAGATTTGCCAAAGATGCAAAGGCTGCAGAATGAGGAAAATTCATTGCACCAATGTTTCTGCGTTGGGACAAAAATGGCACAAGAGAGAAACTTATCCTTGTCAACTTGTTCTTCACTATTTATAACTTTTTGTCAAAGATTCAGGACTAGAAATGCCTATATCTAGGTTCAGGCCTGTCTCTCTTCCATGGTGAATGAAGTAGTTCATGGTTTAAAGAACAAACAGGCTAGGAGGCTGCTGACAGGAGAAGTGCTGAGAGTTTCTTAAACAAGACAGATTAATAACTGGTTGTGCTTAAGGAGCTGCTTTAAGTAATCTGTACATTTCACTTCTTCAAAAGGGAAGAAGCCTAAACAGGGTGGGGGGTTAGCACTTGCTAACTGTTAAACAGCACATTCTAGTGTACAATTTATTTTAAAAAAACCATTTACTGGTTCTCTTGTGTCCTTCAAAGGCCGCCTGATCACATACAAGTTAAAGGGCTAAACCCAGTTGTTAGTTTCAACTGGACTCATTGAATCAATGGAAAGTACGTAACTGTTGACACAAGATTTAGCAATTAATGAAATGAGTCAATTTTAGTTAGGGCTAGCAAACTGAATTTAGCCCACATCATATCAAATATAGTAAATAATTATTAAATTAAAACAGGAAGTGAGAAATTTTTAAAAACTGAAAGCAGATACCTTTCCACTCACTTCACTGCCATGAAGAACACACATTGTAATTGCCTGTCTAGAACAAAATAACTGAAGTAGCATTTAGGGTGAGGAAAGAAGAATCTTCTTTAATAACAATATACAATGGAACTTTAGAACTCACTGCCACAAAATGAACCAATGGCTTTCAAGTTGGGCAACTTTAAAAGGAGTTGTGATAAATTCATGGAGGATGGAACCATCAAAAGCTGCTAGACAGGATGGCTGTGTATCATGTCCATCATCAGAAGCATGTATGTCAATGTATCAATTGTTGAGGAATTGAAGATGGAGGGTGCATTCATGATTTATTGGCATGAGTTGCTTCCTTGGGGCAATTGATTGACCACTGTCATTGGACTACTGTTGTATTTGATATTTACTCTCCAGTGACTAATATATAGGAGAAGGACAAGCTTCAGAACATGGAGAAATAGGATACATAAATTGGACTATCTACAAGAATGAAAGAGCCAAGTGGATTATAAAACAGGAAGTTATATAGTGTGTAATTTCTTTTTGATATAGAGGGGTTAACCAGTTTGAATATACACAGATGAATCAGGCGTTTGGTTGCCAGAATAAAGGCAATCTGTTCTCCTTTATCTCATGGAGCATAGAGTATGTGCCTGGATTTTTAAGATATGTTTTCCACTATCACATCTGCTTTCTGGAAATATTTTGAACATTTCTAAAAGGTCAGTCTGTTCTGCCAGCCATAGCTTGTTATCTAATTTAGAATATAATTCAGATGCAAATACAGCTTCTTGTACAGGATAAAAATGATTAGAATTTGGAGAGAATTATTTTGAAAAGCCAGGAATTTTAAAATGAAACTCACCACAGTGAGGACTGCTTTGCAGAGTCATGTGTTGTGTGAATAAAAACTGGCTTCTACAAGGTATAAAGAAAGGATGATATTGGGAGAATGAGAACCAGCCTGCTGTAGTGGTCTGAGCATTGAACTGTGGACTTTGAAGACAAGGGTTTGAATCCTGTTTTGGCCATGTAAACCCACTGGGTGACCTTGCGAAAGTCACACTTACTAAGGGGTTTATCGCATGCACTTTTTGATCCATTCTGGGTATGGGTTGGGGACATGCACGAGTGAGGGGAAAATGGATTTTATCACACACTAAACTGTCTGCAAGCCATCACCATACCATCACCCATCCCAGAGTCAGGCTTAGCCACCCAATTTTCCTCCAGCGGAAGCTTTCCAACAAAGAAAAATTAGACGGCTGAGACAGGCTTGGGGATGGGTGATGGATAGACGATGGCATGGCGACAGCTTGCTGACAGTTTAGCATGCAATAAAATTCGTTTTCCCTCACTCACGTGTCCCCAGCCCATGCCCACAATGGACCAAAAAGTGCATGCGACAAACCCCTAAACTACAGAGGATTACAATGGCAAATCCTCTCTGAAGAAACTTGCTAAGAAAACCTCATGATAGGTTTGCCTTAGGGTCACAATAGCAACATTAAAGCACCCAACAACAGCAATTTTGACAATTAATGAAGGCACCCAACAAGAGCAACAACTGAATGAGACTTCTGCAGATGCTATGCACTGCCAAAGAGACAAATAAATTGGTTCTAGACCAAATCAAGCTTGAACTCTTCGTAGAAGCCAATATGACTAGATTAACACTGTTGTACTTCAGACATATACTGAGAACACTTGGCTCACTAGGAAAGGCAATGATGGTTGGCAAAGTGGGAGGCAGTAGGAAAAGAATAAGATACCATAGCAAGTGGACTGATTCAATCAAGGATGCCACTGCCCTTAGTTTGCAAGATCTAAGCAGGTCTGTTGATGACAGGATGACTCTGAGGTCTCTTATTCATAGGGTCACCATAGGTTGAAGTTGATTTGATGAAAGTAAACAAATATAAGGAAAGTTTGAGTTCCAGAAAGACTGGCATTTCTATAACCCTTTTGTGGAGCAGCAACCACAAGATGTCCATGATGTGTAAAGGATTACAGTGTCAGTTGAAGCAAGGGTACATAACTCTCACTTGACCAGGGATGTTTGCCCCAATCTGATTGGTTACCCCAAGTCTGAAGGTTTGAATTTGCTTCTATATTAGAATTCAGCATTGTGGATCTCTGCAAGAGCCTTGAAAGGAATCATCACTTCCCTGAAAGGGAAGCCACTAGCTGCCACTACTTGCCTTCCTGCAAATGATGGCTAGAATCCTGTTGGTGCACTCTTGGCACAGTTTTGTACCCTTCTTTCAACTGTTCTTGAACTACAGTGTAGGAAGATCATATCTGAAGAGATAGTGCCCCTATTACTCTGGACAAATAGAAACTATAGAACATGTGCCAGTGTTTATAATATAGAAACTTAATTATTAATCTCATTTCACCCATATTGCACAAATATTCAGGATGTACAGAACAGTTCTAGATTTCCTTGTTGCTTTCAGATGGGTTGATTCTTTTTCAAAACCAAGCCTGAACCCAGACTGTAATGAATCATAGTACTGTACAGTGGGCTCTTCCCTTACGCAGGGGATCTGTTCCACCACCACCACCACCATCACCACCCCTGCGTAAGGGGAAAAAATGTGTATGCTCGAGCCCCATTAGATGCAATGGGGCTTGTGCCTGTGGCAAGACATGTATCATGGGCGTACGTCCCATTACTTCTTCCTGGGTGTGCCAGGGATTTTTCCAGCACTGTATTTTTCCAGCACTGTAAGGTGCACCCGTGTATGATGTCATGTTTAAGCCGAAGGTTTTGGGGCCAAAAGTTAGAGATTTTTATGTGACCCATGGATAAGTCAAGGGTAAAACATAATGGTGGCCAGGGGCTCAAAGCAGGGAATTCAAGCCACTCCCAATGTAAAGGAAGAATACAAATAAAATACAGGGGCTGGAAGAAATTGGGAGGGGGGATAAGTAAAAGACTCACTAGAGGCAAGCTGATCACACAGAGTCCCCCCCCCCACAAATCCTCCCCTCAAAGCCCTCCTTGGCAGGCTTCACTTTTGAGCCCTGAACCAATTGATCCTGTGGACCACCAAAGGTCACCCAGAGCACATGCCACAGCCAGCCACCACTGCTTTCTACCCTTGGTAGGGCTTCCCTTTCAGAGACTGTGGGTGGCTGCTTCACCTCCAGGGCTGCTTTAATCCTGGATGAGAGGTCATGACTGCTCATCGGGATCTAATTTGAAGCAGCCCCTTTTCTCTTCACCTTGGCAGGGCCCTCTGTTCTCCCCTCTACTTTGGCTGTCTCCTAGCTAACTACTAGGGAATCTTGGGAATTGTAGTTTATTGTGGCACCAGAACTCTCTGACAGAGAAGGCTCAGTGCCTCAGAAAACTACAGTTCCCAGAATTCCCTAGCCTTGAGCCAGGGCAGTTCAAGCAGTCTCATACTGGATTATTTCTGAAGTGAGTTTTGGGCTCGTGTCTTATTTAAGTCCTCATTGATAGTTTTATTGTTGTATACTGAACCATGCAAATTGTAAGAGGAGTTACTTGACTTGAGTACCCTATTGATTTTTTTTAAAAAAATATGATGAAGTCATTGAGATGTAACTATTAGTATGGTCAGTTGAACTCCTGTTAGCGCATTCATTGCTGTTTTTATTTTTATAGGCTTTTCTAAAACTTAGTATATAGAAACTGAAACTTAGTTATAGAAATTGTAAAATACAATGAATAATATGAACTATGAAGAAATCATAAAACATGAAGATTTGCATTTCAGCATACGGTAGTACATACTCTGGTAACCTCTCTATTGGATTTCTGCAATGCGCTCTACATGGGGCAACCCTTGTACCATACCCGGAAGCTGCAATTGGTGCAGAATATGGCGGCAAGACTGGTCACTAATACACCTAGGACCAGCCACATAGCACCGGTCCTTAAAGACCTTCACTGGCTGCCTATTCGCTTCCAGGCACAATACAAGGTGTTGGTTATTACCTATAAAGCCATAAATGGCTTGGGCCCAGGGTACTTGGAGGACCGCCTCTCTCCGTACAATCCGCCCCGCACACTCAGATCAATCGGGAAGCAATTATTAAGAGTTCCGGAGGTCAGATTAGTTACTACCACCAGGAGGGCCTTCTCTATCTCGGCCCCCAATCTCTATCTCGGCCACCCCACTGAACCAATTTAAGAAGGGGTTAAAAACACACCTCTTCGAGCAGGCATACCCCTGACTCCTGACTCCCGATGTGCTCCCCTCCCCTCGTCAGCACTGTTGAGCTGGCACGAGATGTGGTTTTATTGCTGTAGTTGGTGTTCTGATGTTTTAAATGATGTTTTGTATTTTGATGGTTTTAGATTGTATTTGCACATGTTAACTGCTTTGATTTTTAGAAAAGCGGTATATAAATAAAATTTTTATTTATTATTTATTTATACTTCTTTGTATGTTTTTATCTTTATTGTACAGTCAGCCCTCCATTTGCGCAGGTTTGACATTCTCAGTTCTTGGTTATTCAAGAACCATAGAATCATACAGTTGGAAAAGACCACAAGGATCATCCAGTCCAACCCCTTGCCATGCAGAAAATCACAATCAAAGCATCCCTGACAGATGTCCATCCAGCTTCTGTTTAAGAATCTCCAAGGAAGGAGACTTCACCACACTCCAAGAGAGTGTGTTCCACTCTTGAACAGCTCTTTGTATATTTGTGTTGAAAATGTTCAGATGTGACAATGGTTGCTAAAGTTTAAAATTGGTTGCGAGCTGAAAGCCAAAAGCTTAGGCTGTAGACAGAATGTCCAAGGACAACGGAACAAGACAAAATGTAAACAAGATATGTTTTCTGTTTGTACTGTGATTGGTTCCTATGTTGCATGGCAACTTGTGGGAAAGACTAAGTGTTCACAGTGTGGGAATGTTATACTTATGAGAACAAAGACTGTTCTGGTGGATTCTGGGAGAATGGAGACTGAAAGAGTAAGATGTGTTGTACAGTTATAACTATTAGATTCTGTATATAGCAACAAGACAATAAAAGCCCTCTTTAAGAGTGAACCTGCTCGAGTTTGTTTCTTTAATTAAGCAGCTGTTTCACTAGGCATTGTTCCAGCAAGCTGCAAATCCTGTTTGATCCTGAGTTCCAAAGGAGCCTGCATCTGCATCCAGTTGGCACCAGACTGGGACCACAGGCAAGTGACATCACCCAAAACATTTCAACATTACTGTCAAGAAGTCCCTCCTAATTTTTAAGTGAAATCACTTTTCCTGTAGCTCTCATCCATTGTTCTGTGCTCTAGTCTCTGGAGCAGCAGAAAACAAGCTTACTCCATCTTCAATGTAACAGCCCTTCAAATATTTAAACAGGGATATCATATCACCCCTTAACTGTCTCTTCTCTAGACTAAACATACCCAGTTTCCTAAGTCTTTCCTCATAAGGCATGGTTTCCAGACCCTTCACCATTTTGGTCTCCCTCCTCTGGACAGGTTCAATTTGTCAATATCCTTTTGAATTGTGGTGCCCAGAACTCGAATGTTAAATCTGGCAAGCATTTCCAGTAAAGGAGCACTCCAGTCCCAGCACCCCTCCCACTCTGAAAATGTTTCTCTAAGGCATTTCCAGGGTGAAAGGGACCAGAGGAATGGAGGCTCTTGTTTCCTGCATGCCCTCCCACTCTGGAAATGGGTGCTGCAGGATGGTGGTAGTTTATTCACAAATTTTCCACATTTGCAGGGATTTTGGTGTCCTAACCCCCACAAATTTGGAGGGCCAACAGTCTTTGGTTTACATTGTAAATCACTTTGGCCACTGGCTCTGGGGAGAAAATAAGATTTAAAGGTAGACATGGTAGCTTAATAAATTAATCACAAATCAGAATTAAAATCTTTTCAGTCTTCAGCTGATACTGTGAATGCTTCTCTAAATAGGAAGAATCTTAACTATTTCTCAAAGGTTAACTGTGAACTGTTGACAATGAATGTTTCCTGTTCAAGAACAAAATGAGCAGAATAATCCTGACACACACACTCCTCTCATGATGATCATGTGAAGCAGAGGTACCTGGCCTCTAGTGGATAAGAGTTCCATGACTGGGGGTTATATCTGCAACAGAGCCGCCCATAATATTAATGTAATGCTCCATGAACATAACTGCACCACCAGTGGTATCTCTGCCAATTTTAAGAATATCAAGGATTAGATACAAAAAGGGCAGGGCAAATAGCTACTAGTGGGTCCCATGTTAAGGACATACTGAATTTGTTTCAGATATTAGTCCGGAATTTAAAAGATCAATCTAAGGTGCTGAATCCTACTGTACTCCTATGTCCTATCCAAGCACCTTAGATAGCTCCATTAAAGTTTGGACCAAACCCAGAGTAGATACACTACCCCCACCACTGACATGGGACCCACTAGTTGCTAAGAGATGGCAAAATGAATAATATGATGGAGCTGGCCTTAGGTCTATTGCATCCAAAGTGTCTTCATCCAGCAACAGTATCAGTATTCCTCTCTATGCCAGGCTAGCTGTGTGACACCACCTCATCTCCATTAATGCAAGGGATGAGCAACAATTATAACAACAATAATAACTGCTTTTCTATGACCATAATAAGCATTCTGTTCTATTCTATTTAACAAAGAGCTGTGCAGGACAAAAAAAGTTAAGTTTGCCCCCTGATGCATCTCACTCTGGCCAATGAAAGCCTGAAGGGCTTTTGAAAGAGTAGCTATCACAACTCCTCCTATCTAGTCTATACTGTTTTGGGCTGAATTTTAATTTCTGTTCACAGTTTTTCTTTTTTTCTTTTCTTGTTATGCATTTTTCAATCTGTAAAATTCATATTTAATCTATAAAATGTACATTTTCTTTTCCGTGCAAAGCTGTAGCCACAGTTTAGATGCCCTTTGTTTTCCTTACCACAAAAGGTATCTAACTGTGTTTAGGAATTATACATATTCATTCCTATGTGTTTTAATCTGGATTTAATTTTTTGATTGTTTAATCTTGTTTTAACTTTTGTATCGTGTCAATTTTTTTACAGTATGTCTTTTAATTTGTAAACTGTTTTGAGTCTTAAACTGTGAAAAAGGTGTGATGATGATGATGATGCTAATTATTACTGAGATTAACTGAGTAGCTTCTCATGTTTTGTGCCTGTAAATATAACCATGGATTTCAATTAAATAATATGCCTGGCAAGTTAATGTTAGTAATCACAACAGCCATATTCCTATATAAATAAAAGTGGCACATATTTATATAAATAAAAATGGCACATGTTTCTAGATTCAGACATTGTGTGTGTTTATGAGTAGTACTTATTCAGGATAAGCTACAGTTGTGAAAATTCAGCAAATACCTTTTTGATAACCTTTTCCAACCTGGTGCCCTGTAGACATGTTAATTTACTTCTCCTTCTGTCTCTAGCAACACTGGCCATTAGGTATGGTGGAATAATAATAATAATAACAATAATAGATTTTATTTTTATCCCGCTTTTCCGCGATGATCAAAGCTGCTTACAGATTAAAATTCACCATAAAAATACATACATATCAATAAAAACAATGTAAAAATATCATATTAAAAACTATTACACAGCCAGCTTGGTTGAATCGATCCAAAAACATTGCGAAAATCATTACACAATAGGGGGAGAGGGCTTAATATCACATCTCATGGGGGGAAAGCTTGGTGAAAGAAAAAGGTCTTAAGGTTCTTTCTGAAAAGATCCAAGGAGGTGGTGGAACGGAGCTCGTCGGGAAGGTTGTTCCACATTTTTGGGGCCGAGATGGAAAAGGCCCTTTGCAAGGTCACCGCATATTGCGCAGTTGGGACCTTCAGCAGATTCTTCCCGGCTGACCTGAGTGTGCGGGGTGGATTATATGGGGGGAGGCAGTCCTCCAAGTACCCTGGGCCCAAACCATTTAGGGCTTTATAGGTAATTACCAACACCTTGTATTGGGCCCGGAAGCTAATAGGCAGCCAATGGAGATCTTTTAGGATAGGTGTTATATGGTTTGCCCTGGAACATCCAGCGACCAATCTCGCAGCCATGTTCTGCACTAATTGAAACTTCCAGGTTTGGTACAAGGGTTGCCCCATGTAGAGCGCATTACAGAAATCCAATCGAGAGGTTACCAGAGCATGTACTACAGTTTCAAGGTCCCCCCAGTCCAGGCAGGGTCGCAGCTGGCGTATCAGCCGAAGCTGATAACAAGCGCTTCTGACCGTTGCATCCACCTGAGATGTCAGTTGGAGTGACGAGTCCAGAAGCACTTCCAAGCTGCGAACTGAGTCCTTCAGGTGGAGTGTGACCCCATTCCGGACAGGTGGACAAATTTCACTACCCAGGCCTGGGGAACCTATCACCAGTACTTCCATTTTCTCTGGATTAAGGCTGAGTTTGTTTTCCCTCATCCAGCCCATTACTGACTCCAAGCAGGCATTTAGAGGAGAGATGCCATCCCTAGTCACTGCATCAGTCGGGGACACAGAGAAGCAGATCTGGGTGTCATCAGCGTACTGATAACACCGCGCCCCGTGTCTCCGGATGATCTCTCCCAGCAGTTTCATGTAAATGTTAAATAGCATGGGGGACAAAATAGCTCCTTAAGGGACACCAGATGTAAGTTCCCTCTTATCGGAGCAGACGTCCCCCAGCTGCACTATCTGGAATCTACCCGAGAGGTAGGAACGGAACCACTGGAGTGCAGTGCCCCCGATACCTAACTCCCTTAGGCGTTCCAGAAGGATACCATGGCCAATGGTATCAAAAGCCACTGAGATGTCCAAAAGTACTAACAGGACACGCTTCCCTTGTCCATGCCCAGACGGAGATCATTGACTAAGGCGACCATGGCAATCTCAACTCCATAGCCTACCCGGAAGCCAGTTTGAAATGGGTCAAGAAAATCTGTTTCATCCAGGAATAATAGGAATTGTATCTAAGGGGTTTATTCAGATGGTGAAAATAATCCAAGTAGAATCTGGATTGAATCTTTGTTGTTCATGTGCATTTAGAATGCATCAGATTAAGTCTTTGGGGCTGGGGGGGGGGCTGCAACCCCCCCTTTAACCTGGGATAATCAATGTGGGAGATTTTCCTGACTTTTTTCTGAAAGAGTCACATTCTCAACTTTGTGAATAACCAATGCAAATAGACCAAGGATATACTGGGATAAAACTCTGTATGCCTTGAACATGGTTCAAATACATCAACTCCATCTTTGAGTGCTGGCACATGTGAGCAACCAAACTTACAGAGATGCACAGTGATGCAGTTGCATAGTGTGAACAACAAACCTGAAATGTGTCAATGAGATTATTCATATAGTCATGCTTAAAAAAATGTCTGAATGACCCCTAAGACATCTGGAGGGCACCAGGTTGGGGAGAATGTCGTTATATTGTATTATGAATTATTCTTGGATTTTTCATCACATGTGCGCACATGCACATACAGTACATAACTTATTGGTTGTTTCAGAACATATTCAGCTACTTAAAGATAAATATATACAGCAAAGTCCCTTGCTGCTTATCTGCCAGGACCAATTTATATATGAAACTAATTGCTCCATTAGCAATCACATCTTTAAAACACATATGGACACACACTAATGGCAAACATGAGACTGTGCACCCCCGGACTACAGTGTGGTGTATGGATAGGCTTAACACTGCTCTTCTGTTGCTATTGAAACAGCTTCTGCGTCAGTGGCACTGAAGTCTGTTTCCATTGGTGCCATAGGGATTGTTTCTTTTGGACAGAATAGCAGGCTCATGCTCATGTGAGAAAGAGGAGGGATTTTTTGGTGGAACATTTACATGTTAGGAAAAGATAACATCTGGCACTTGCCTTTACTTACACTCCTCCCCACCCCCTGGATGGTAATAATGCTTTTGATGCTAAACTATTATTCTGCAAGGCAGCCATAGTCTATAGAATCCATTATGGAGAAAATGGATACTCTCTCCACATTTGTCCCTTATTTTCAGAATTTTTTTCATCAATCTCCCCCAAGTTGATATAAATTGGAATCATTAATTCTTCCTCCTTCTCTTCTCTTTTTCCTCCTCTTCCTGACAGGGACAGGGAGGTAGAGGGATTAACTATATGTTATAGGGAGACTTTTCTTCTCCACTTATAAAATGTGCTCTGGGCAGCAACTACTCAGGGTTCCAGGGACCAGACTCTCCTCCACAAAAAGGAGGACGTATTCCAGCATCGCCCCTGCCCTTTGGAATATGCTGCCCACAGAGCTCCGCTCGGCCACCTCCCTAGCTCAGTTTAGAAGGGACTTGAAAACCTTCCTATTTCGAGCTGCATTCCCTGAATGAGTTCCTGATGGCCTTCCTCCCTCTTTGGTCGGTAAGATGGTTGGCTGATGGGGTTTTGACTTGTTTTTAATATGTGTATATTATTGTATTGTGTTTGATTTTATTGTAATGTTCACCGCTCTGATCGATGGAAGGGCGGTATATAAATAAATTTTTTATTTATTATTATTTATTATGTAACAAATCTTTCAGTACAGAATATGTATATTCTCCTACTCTTAATTATTTCAAGGAAGAAATTTGTGGTTTCTTGGCATTTCTGTCCTCCTGGAAGCTGCTCTTTGTGTTTTTATGTGACTGAGTTTCTTTCTTTTGTATTTCATGGGACAGTTTTCTACCTGTCTAGTTATACTGAATGAAAATGCGGTCAGTGGATGAACTCTCTTTTCTGCTATGTTTTATTTTGCTGCTTCTGCAAACATACTTTGAACCTTGCTGCAGTCTTCAACAGTATTGCCTCCTCCTCGTCCTTTCCATCTGCTTGCGGTCATTCTGGGTCAAGAGTTGGAACATGCCAATCAAATAATCTTTATTGCAGTAGCTTTCTTTTTAATTAGTAATTTGATTTTTAATCACTTTGGTCCCTACTCTGTGAATTCTTCCACTCTTTAAATATTATGTTAGATGTGAATTAATAGTAAAGCAAACAAGCAAAGGATTAGGTAGGGTTTAGATATTTAAAAATGAAGAACGGAAAGGGAACAGACAGTACTTAGCAAATTACAAACAGCAGACACATGCTGTAGGAGGGAAAAGGCAAGTTGTATGAGATTACTGACGGAATGAAAATTAGATTATTGTTGTAGAGAGTGATCCAGCTAATGGACTGAATGTTCCTAAGTTAATTTTAATACCTACAGCATGCAGCATTTCTAAGGAGCCACGAGCACTAGCAGGAACATAATGGTTAATCTTCAGTAAGTAGTAGCTAGCAAAGTATGTGCAGTAAATATTAATGAACCGATTCTGCAGATTTTTAAATTGAGCCTTTACAGTATTCAGCACCCAGGCAGGAAGGCTGCACTCGATCTGGGTCCAGAAATTCAGGATAGCATATCCCTGATTGCAACCAGTTACTACGCTGTGGGAAACATTATCCTTAACACTGTTAAGCTAGAACTTGTACAGACACAGAATTTCTACTGATTTGTTGATAATGCTTGATGAATCAATATTTGAAGGAAGGACAACACTAGTCCTACCACTTCTGCCTCCAGTTCTGTTGTTCTCCTCAGGTGGGGAACAATCAGTCTGAACAAGACAGTGTCTCCTATGCATATGAGTCAACTTGGGTTCCTTTCTGGGTGAAAAGATATAAATAAATAAATCACATTGTCCATGCCATCAGGAGCCTTAAAAACAACAATCCAGAGTTCTCAGACAGATGGAGAATGCCCTCACATAGGTCAAACTCTCCTATACAGACTTGTGAGGAGAGCAGTGGAACTGGATAAAGAGGAAGAAAGGGTAGGCTCTCCCATTTTCACTTGTTGGTTCAACATACTTTGCAAAACAGTAAATATGGAGAGAGAGAGGAGGAGGAGGAGGAGGAGAGAGAAGTTAAACTTCTTTATATGACAGTCATTGTCAAAAACTGCTAGTCTTGGACCGTGTATAGGCAATAGGGAGGGACAGCTGGGCGGTTAGATAGTATGATTATACATCATATAATAAGAGGCATCATATAGATACCTAAGTATAGAAAGAATATTTGAACGTTTTTAAAAATGGACTTTCTTCAGTGATGCTAAACCCTAACATGGAGAATCCTAGAAACATATTCAGGGGTAGCTGTGTTGGAACTAAGTTGCTTTTATCTATACAACTGAAATCACACTCTTTCAAGCCCAGTCTCTAGAAGAGAGCAGAAGGTGAGCAGTCTCAGGGAAGGGAACCCTTGACTTTCACTGCTTTTAAAGGCTTGAGTGGGAATTTTTTTCTCTCTGTTTCTGCCCGGTGTTCTTCATGAGCACATTGTCCAAGAGTTTATTTGCTGCTTCCATGTATCCATGACCACATAGATTAAGGGGACAGGCTTTCTGCTGAGTAACTGGGACCTAGCAGACAGTAGCAGACAGAATTAAGGAGGTGGAACAAGAAATAGAGGGATAAGCAACTACTGGACCACAGTAGAAGTGATGGGTGACACTGATGGAGAAGCTCACAGCAAGAGGAGCAGTGACACTATAGCTGATGCACATTAGCACTGTGCAGAGGCCCCATGATAAGACAGCTCAAAATGGAACAAATTACAGGACCAGGACACAAACATAGCAGAAAAGGAAGCACAAGGGATAATCACAAAGAGAGAACTAAACAAAGGCACAGACGAACATAAAAAGGCAGGAATCCAAGCAGCAGACATACCCAGCAAAGTAAAGAACATTTGAAACAGCACTTATAGGAACATGGAATGTGAGAAGCATGTGCCTAGGGAAACTTAACATAGTAAAAAAGGAAATGGAATGCATAAACATAGCAATACCGGGGGTAAGTGAACTAAAATGGACAGGGATGAGTCATTTTGACTTAGATAATTCTACTCAGGAAATAAAAAGAAATGAAGAAATGAGGTGGCTTTCATATTCAGTAGAGATGTATCAAAAGCTGTCAAAAGAATAGGATACAACTCAAAATCAGACCAAATCATATCAATATGACTTCAGGGAACCCTATAAATATTACAATAATTCAAGTATATGCAGCAACCACAGAGGTAGAAAATGAAGAAATTGAGAGATTCTATGATGCAGTCCAAGAAGAAATTGACAACACACTGAAACAGGATTGTTTGATAATAATAGGTGACTAGAATGCTAAAATAGGGAGCAAAGAAAACTCAGAAACTGTAGGATGATTTGAACTAGGAAAAAAGAAATGAAGAAAAGAGCGACTGATAGAATTTTGTGAGGCCAGCAATCTAGTAATCAAAAATACATCGCAAATACATTGCAAATGCATTCAAATACAAATAATATAGCCAGAGAAGAGACTATAAATATGGACATGAACAGATGGCCAATAAAAAAATGAAATAGACTACAGTGCACCCTCATCATAGAAGTGGAAGAAGCTCCACTGTGCGCTGGAAAAAGCAGTGGCACGTGTGCTACCGTGTGCCACCACAGGCATGACCCCCATTATCTTTCATTGGGCTGGAGCATACATGGAATTTCCCTTATGCCAGGGCGTGTGTGTGTCTGGAACAGATCCCAGGTGTAAGGGAAGGGACCACTGTACGTAATTGGAAGCAGAAGATGGAGGAGTTCCATTCTAATAGCCAAAACTAGACCAGATGCCGACTGTGGCACAGGTCATGCACTACTCATATCAAAGATCAGAGTAAAGCTGAAGAAGAAAGAAAAAACAGTCATCATACCAAAATATGGCCTGAAGAACATCTCAACAGAATTTACAGACAATATGAGAAACATATTTGTATTATTAAGCATAATCAACCAGGTACCAGAAGAGCTATAGACAGAAGTCAAATACATAATCAAGGACAAATGCAGAAAGACACTATCTGTGGCCAAAAAGAAAGAGAAGAAACAATGGATAAGAGAAGAAATACTTCAAGCAGTAGAGACAAGAAGCAAAAGAAAAAGAAGATAGGATCAGAACGAGAACCATGAATGCAACTGTTCAACAACTATTGCAAAAGGATAAAGAGAATTACTATAATAAAAATGCAGAGAACTAGAAGAGAACAACAGAAAAGGAAGAATGAAAAACCTGTTTCACAAGATCTACAAGCTCAAAGGGAAGTTCAAACCAAAGCTGGGGATGCTCTACGACCAGAAGAGAAACATACTAAATGATCAAGATGAAATAAAAAGACAGTGAATGCAATACACAGTAGAGCTATATATATATATATAAAACACTAAAAACGAATTACACATGGAATGAAGAAGCATATGAAGATGAAACCCAAATTTTACAATGCGAAGTGGAAGCAGCACTCACAGAAATAGGAAAGAATAAATCACCAGGAACAGATGATATCCCAATTGAACTGCTACAAATCACAGAAACAGAATCAATTGCATTGTTAACCAAAATATGCCAACAAATATGGAAAACGGAACAGTGGCCAACAGAGTGGAAATGATCAATATATATCCTCATCCACAAAAAAGGAGGCACAAAAGACTGAAGTAGTTACAGGACCATAACATTAATTTTCTACAAAAGCAAAATTCTGCAGCGTACACTCCAATCATATGGCGAGAGAATTGCCAGATGTCCAAGTGGGGTTCAAGAAAGGAAGAGGCACTAGGGATGACATTGCAAACATAAGGATAATGGAGTGAGCCAAAGAATTCCAGAAGAAAATTAGCATGTGCTTTTTTAAAATTAAAATTTATTAATACATTCTAAAACAAAACATGACAACAAACAGTACACCAAAAAACAATAAATAAAGGCAATAACCCAGATAAGGCTCTGAAAATTATAAATAAAAGGTGTGTATTCAGGGATCCTGAAAGACATCTTTCCATAAAAATTTAGCTAAAATTGGGGGATGTCTAGAGACTAAATCTTGCTGGACGTATTCAATAAATGGATGCCAAATCTTATGAAACGTCAATCCAGAGTGTAGGCCTCTCACTCTGTTATTATCTGCCATTTTCTCCATTAACCACAAGTCCCAGAGTCTAGTCCACCATCCTGTAATATTCAACTTTCCATTTTTCCAGTTCCTGGCTATCTCAAGCCTGGCAACAGTCAGAAGCAAACTAATAAGTTCTTTATGCTGCAGGGCTTTATTTTCATTCATAAAAATGGAGAGCAGGAGCAGGAGTGGTGATAATTGTATACTTTATTTCGTGATCTTGGAGATCAGTTGTAAAATTTCTGTCCAATACTCATGCACTAAGGGACAATCCAGCCACATATGTACAAAGGTTCCCCTACCTTCACAACCCCTCCAGCATTTTGGATTAGCATTGGTAGACATAAGAGTCAATTTGACTGGGGTGAGGTACCATTGATGGACAAACTTGATAGTATTCTCTTTAATGGCAGTAGACCTAGTTTTAAATGGTAAATGAGTCCATATATTTTCCCAGATCTTACTATCAATTGAAAGGGAAAGTTCTGCTTCCCATCCTACCTTATGAAGCGTTGAATTCCCAAATGTTTCTTTTAGCAGACAATTATATATGCATGCTATTTGGCCTTTAGAATATAATGTGGAGAGACGCACATGTTTTTTTTAAAAAAAGTAAGTGGGAGAGGATATTCCTGTATCTGAAGCAGTTTCTGTAAGAATAATTGTATCTGTATTATTTGATACCAGTTCTGATTACCAGGGCCCAGAGCACAGATTAGTTACTCCGTTCTGATAGTTGTCCCATTGTGGAACAGGTCCCTAACTGTATACAGGCTATAAATCTCCCAACCTTGAAAATGTGCATATTTTTCTGGGCTCTGGAAATGAGGGTGAGTAAGAAAAGGCTGTAAAGGGGAAGGGTAGGGAGCCAAGAGATGCCTCCATTTTTTCCACAAAACTAAGGAAGTGAGCAAAAAGGGTTATTACAAATTTTAGTGAATTTATATATAGATTAAAAAAATACCCTGATCAAATGTAGTAGGGGATGCAGTGTTAACTTCAATGTCTACCCAATTGGTCAGGCTATTTCTGCTAATCAACTGGGTGATCTGACTTAGCTGAAAAGCTTCAAAGTAAAGATCAAGTTTCGGAAGTGACAACCATCCATATTCAGTTTTAGAATGCTTGACCGCTTTTGAGAAGCGTGGACATTTCCCATTAAAAACTAGGTAGTCCACTAACTTGTTCCAGCATTTAAAGTATGAGTTTGGTGGTCTCAAGGCAATCGTTTGAAAAAGAAACAATAGTTTTGGCAGAATGAAAGATTTAACTAAAGTAACATTGCCCAAAAGGGAGAAATGAAGTGACCTCCAATGGGCCAGTTTTGATTTAATCCACTTAGTGATTGGATTAAAATTGCAAGGGATAATTTGAGAGATAATCTCTTGTGAAGATGACCCCTCGATACTTTAGACCTGAGGGGTTGATTTGTATGTGCGTTAGCCCCTCCCAAGAGTGCTGGGTTTCAAGAGTTGCATTGAGACAGAGCATCCTAGATTTTTGATAATTTATTTGGAACCCAGAAACTGTTTCAATACTTTATCAATCTCCTTGAAAGAATCAGGTAAGTTTTTTATGTAAAGCATCACACCATCTACATAAAGCCCAATTTTATGTATAGTCTTACTGATTTCTATCCCTTCTATCTTGTTGTTGTCACTGATCAATGTTGCAAGAGGTTCCAATGCTATTGCAAAGAGGAGCAGGGACAAGGGACAACTTTGTTTAGTGCCTTTTTGCAAGGTGATAGGTGCCGAGCCCTCCTGATTTACATATATCATCGCTTGAGATCCCCAATACAGGTCTTCAAGCAAATTCACAAAGGGAATCCTGGTTAGATTCCCTAAGCAAGGCAAAAAGATAAGGCCATTCAACCATATCAAATGCTTTAAGGGCATCAAGTGAGACATGTACCAGCTGTGTACCTTCCCTTGAGGCATATTGTATAATGTCTAATGTTCTTCTGATGGCATCTGACAGTTTACGCCCAGGCATAAACCCAATTTGGTTCAGATGGATATAGTCTGTGATGAAGCCATTCAATCTGGCAGATAAAATGGAAGAGAGCTATTTGGTATCTTGATTAATTAGTGCAATTGGTCGGAAGGATTGTGCAAGTGGTGACAGTTCATTAGTTTTAGGGATCAGACGATTCTAGAAATTTTCCAACTATTTGGCACTTTTCCCTTCAACAAAATCTCATTTAGTAACGCTACTAAATGTGGACAAAGACGGGTTACAGACCGCCCGTTTGGGGCGGCCTGCACCAGCTCCTTTCCCCGCTGTATCGGGGCCTCAGCTGCCAGACCGGCAGCCTCCGAGGCCCCGATCCCAGCGACGCAAACCCCAGAAGGAGCTCATTTCGGAGCTCCTTCTTACGCCGCGGAAAGGGAGGTCTAGGCGCCCTTGCGTGGTGCAAAGGCAGTGCGGTCATGACATCATAATGGCTCCTTTCTAACCCTAGTATGCGCAGAGCACGTACTTTTAGGCCCATCTGTAACGGGCCAAAGACAATCTTTAAAGAGTTTATAAAATTCCCCTGTAAAGCCATCCAGGCCCGGGGATTTCTCCAGCCAGATCTGTTTGAGGGCATTGTCTAATTCTTCTGTAGTGATGGTTTTGTTAAGAGCAGCAGTGTGATGTTCTGTGAGAACCAAAATGCACAAAATACATAATGGAGGAACCTAGATGGAAGATGAACTTTGCAGTTTGGAACCTATACATGAAAAAAAAACACATTTGTTTTCTGTCAGGGGAAAAAAATTCTTCTACAGAAAACAATATTTATTTTCTGTACAGAAAACGACATCTCTATGCAGAAAATTCAATTTTTTTGTGCAGAAATAACCACATGCTTACACACACACACACACACACACACACACACACACTCTAAATCTTGACACAAAATAGTGTTTGAAAACTGAGAGGTTTTAAATGACTGGCTCATAATAAGGAAAATAAATCATACAATTATTTGTTCCCGGCTGATTATAAGTGCAAATTGGGCAGCCAGAAACAGAAGGAAGTTAAAGGGAAATGAAAGAATGACAAGTCACTTAGCTTTTTATTCAGTTAGTATGAATTTGCAGGAGAAATTTACTTGGGAGAGATAATTCATGATTTCACAAACAAAAAACCCAGAAAAAAGAGTGAATTGATATGTTTTTTAATGTTTGCATTCATATTGGCCCAGTGGAATTCAAACAAAAAAAGGAAAATGTTCATCAGATAATACAATCATTAAGAGGATGAAACCAAAAACTACAGAACAGTCAACAAGCTTTGTAACTACTTTTCCTTTGGGATGAAATGTTACATTGAACAAACAAATGAAAGCTCCTGTGTGCCAATCATGTATTTTTAAAAAGAGAATGCAACATAATTTATGAATTTTCTTTTGCAATTTATGGGCTCTTATGTCTTGGATTATTCTTGGCTGCTTTCCTATAGAGGGCTGTTTGCACTACTGATTAAATAACACTGTGCTGCTGTTCTTTTCTTTTCCTCATTAATGGATTTGTTGTGGGAGAAATAAATGTGGAAGTAGTGAGAAAACACAGAAAGACTATGTGTGGAACAAAATATGTTCTAGATCCACACCATATCCTGTAGAAACAAGGTGGGAGAATTAAATGATAAAAGCCTTGTCTGGAAGCAGCCTTGGTTACCAACTGTGATTTGATGTGTAGAGTGAGCTTCACTGGTACCCAGACTTTTCCTGGGCAAAAGTCAAATTGCTGGTTTTAACCCTTAAAGTCATGTATGCCTCAGGCCATGGATGACCTGAGCACAGCATCTTCTATGTAATTCTACTTAGCTGTTAGCTGCCTCAGAGGCCTTTCCACATTTCCTACTCTATATAATATGAGTCAATATGGGACACAGTAATAAGAACTTCTGAGTTATGTTTTTCTGACTGTAGAATTCTCTCCCTAGGGAGTCATGTAATGCCAGGTCTAATTATTGTTTAGCACCAGGTTGATATATCAAGGCCTTCTCCATATAGGTCATTTAATGGGTTTGGGTTTTAGTTCTTATTGTCCAGGAAAGCTGCCAACAGACAGCTGATAAGAGTGTGCCAGGCAAAGGTAAACAACAGCAAGGCTTTACAGCAGCAAAGAAGCTGTTCCGAAAGCACAATACCAGTCCAGCGTCCGATAGAGCAAAAGCAAAAGCCAGTCCAGGGTTCCAGAGGGCAGTTGCACAAGTCCAGTCCAGGGTCAAGAGTGCCAGAGAGTAGGTCAATGAGTCCAGTCCAAGGTCAAGAGGTCTAGGTCTATCCAAGGTCTAGAAAGCAAGGAGTCCAGCAACAAAGTCTGAGGGAGTCAGAGAGAGCAGCTTTCACCAAAGGAATGCAGATAAACTCTGACAAAGAGGCTCAGCATCTGTCATGTGTTTATATCAGGCCAGCCCCTTATCACAGCTGCTGGGTTATTAATGAGCATTTCTCAGCTAACCTTCAGGAACGCCGAAGGCACGCCCTTTCAGTCCTTCTTTGGCTGAAGGTAGGTACCTCAGTATCTTGCTCCTCTATGTCTCCCAGGCCTGGAATCTCTGCTAGGGAAAGGCTGAGCTGCCGAGCCACAGGGGCCACTGGAAGTGATATGACAGGGCTAGGGCCTGGCTGAGCCAACTCTCCAGGAGCTGGGAGAGCAGAGCTGGGACCTGGCTCAGCCTCAGTTTCCCCCTGCACCTGAGGGACCAAATCCTCCTCCTCGTCCTCCGAATCCTCCTCATGACTGGCCATGACACTTATTTAATCTGATTTTCAGTGGTGTTACTGTGAATATATTTTGAAATGGTTCAGTTGTATGTGGGCTGTTAAAATGATGTGGTCTACTTTGAGAAACTTTCGTGAATAGACGTATAATACAAATAATATAATTCTGGAGGCGTGGCATTCAGATGACACATGCACATGGGATGAGCTGAAGCTGCACCTAAAGCAGCCCAAACCCAGCCACAAAAGGAGCACCAAAAAGCAGTTTTTGCTGATGGTGTTACAGACCGCAGCAGCAGCTGGCCTTGGGACCGCAGTATCTGGTCACTGCAGTCCCATGCCATTCAGGGTATGCTCATGACTAGAGCAGTCAGAGGCTACTCCAAACCATCTGTTTGCTCAAGGGCCAAATGTCCGAAGATATGGGGGTGCAAAAGTTAAAGTTATGTGTAAAACAAAATAGTCAAAACTTTACAATTTCAGGGCTAGGTGTAGAAACCCTGAATGTAATTTCAGAAAGCCAGTTTTGTGCATTTCAGTTGCATAATCTCAGCTGATTACCTGCGGAGCATGAATGATAGAGTTTTGAATAGAAAGGTTTAGAGTGGGGGTGGAAATTAGGTAGCCTTCCAGATGGTTTTGGGCTGCTGAATGGGGTTACACTCTTAATGAAGGCACATATTTGCAGTTTGGGTATCCTCCTGGTCTCAACTCTGAACCTGGAAGTCTACGCTTCAGTGGTGGCTGAATTTTTTTTTTGCACAATTATTATTATTATTATTATTATTATTATTATCTTTTATTTATAAAGCGTTGTCAATTTACACAGTGCTGTACATAGAAACTTTAGTTAGACGGTTCTCTGCCCGCAGGCTTACAATCTAAAAAGACACGACACAAAAGGAGAAGGGAGAGGTGGTGGGGAAGGAGATCAGGTCCAGCAGCTCTTCTCTACCTCCGAGGCCTGGACCAAGGCAGATAGAATGGAGGAAGGGTTTGGGTTCTTAATGGATGGTCAAAAGGAGAAGGGAATGATAGTAGGGAAGGGGGAAAGTCCAGCTCATCTGCTTTCTCACATAGGCCTCTCTCCCTCTCAAGATGGTGGTCGGAAGGAGGGCTCTTTGTCCTTCAGGTGGGGCCTTAAGTCTTAAGCACCAGCTGCACCCTTTTGTAGAGATGTCAGTTCTAGCCTTGCTGGCATATGCCTTAGTTATATCCCATTTAGATTACTATAATGAACATTACATGGGGCAGCCTTTGTTGGTTGATCAAAAACTTCAGTTGGCCCATAGAGCTTGTTATCTAGGGTTGGTCGTAGGGACCATTCAACATTGTTGTTGCAATAGCTTCATTGCTGTAGTTCTGCTTTTAGACACATTTGCTGGTTATTACCTGTAAAGCCCCATATGGTTTAAGTCCATGTTATGTGAAGGACCATAGTTTCATATAGTACTGCCTGTGTTTTGAGATCTTCTGGGGAGGCCCTTATTTCTATTTCACTACTGTTACGTGTGCATTTCATGGGAACTTGGCAGAAGGCCTTCTCAATGATGTTTATCACACTATACTCTTAAAGTGCTACTTTAATTTATTAATAATAAATTTAATTTAATTTATTCTCTGCCTGAGAATTCTAAATACCCCTCCTTAAAACTGCCAATCCCAGAATGCAACAGGAAGCAGCTAGAGGAGTCAAAGTGGAATAGTAGCACTTTAAGAGTATAGTGTGACAAACATCAATGTCTGCTCCCAAGCTCTGGAACCCATTTCCTAGAGAAGTTAGATTGGTACCATTTTGCTTTCATTTCATAGGCAGATTTTCTTTGTTTTGGCAGGTCCTTGAAGGTTGACTGTAAAGGGGGGAAAGGGACTTTCAAAATGTATTGTACTATTTATTTGTTGCTTTCTTTTTAACTGTTCTAAATTCTGTTTAATCTTTTTTATTATAAACTTTTGTATGATGAATTCACCCACTCATTTATCCTCTCAGCTTCGGTTAAGCCTCACTTCCACATTTTATTTATTATTATTACTGTATTAATTAGAGTCATCACAATGTCTGACATTTAGTTATTATTGTTATGGTTCAATTCATTAGTTTCAGTCTATTTGTCTGTTGACACAAAGTTTTATTATTATTACTAATTCAGTCTCAGGGAAATTTAATTTGTAGAAAACTTAATATATCAATTTGTAGAGGTTTTCAGAAGATTGTCCATGACTTACTTTGCTCTATAAAAAGTTGGTGGCATATTCTAGCCGTATTATGACTGTGAGACAAACATGGCCATGATTCATTCTGTGGTCCCCTCTGCTCTTTCATGGACAAAAGCACATAGTTGATCCCTTTAGTTCATAGTCCCAGAGCAGTTTTTGGACCCAAGTAGAATCCTTCTGATCTCCCTATGCCAAGGGAGCAATTTCAAGCTGTCTTTTGTGATTCTGGACAGCCTCTTACCAACATTTGGTAGGTGTCCCTTAACCTGCTCATTAAAGATTCATCCAGATAGATGCCATAGCCAATCAGAAGTCATATGATATAATGTTTATAGCAGTATTTTTTGTGAGTTGCCTTGAGTTTTGAACTGTGGTTGTTATTTTTATTTATTTTCCACTCTTCCCCAGAAAATCAGCATACAAAGTGACTTACAAATTAAAAGAATAGTATAATTAAAAGTATACAAAAGTGATTAATTGAAATGGAATTAAACTAGTACAATATTAAAAGATCACTCAATAAAATAATAAAATGCAATCAAAAAAATATAATCGCTTAAACAGTGCATATTAATACAGTGAAAAATACTAAAATACATTAAAACAATAATAAATAAAACAATATACAGTGGGTCCTTCATATACGTGGATTTACCATGCGCGGATTTGAGCATCCGCAGATGGCAAACCTATATTATCCCCGGTGACACCCGCTCCACCATTGGAGACAAAAGTCCCTCTCCTCCCCTCCTCTTTCCCTTCCTCCCTCCTTCCTTCCCTCTCTGCTTACCTTTTGCTGCCGTGGAAGAGCCAGGTGGCAGTGTTGGAGGCCTTGAAGGCCTCTGGTGCTGCTACTCAACATCTTCCTCAAAGCCAATGCAGCGGGAAATGCCAGGTAGTGGTGTTGGAGGCCAAGAGGCTTCTCAGCTGCGACACAGCCCTTCCACAGCAGCAGTTGTGGGCAGGAGGCTGAGGCTAGGCCTCTAGCACTGCCACCTGGCCGTTCTGCGGTGGTGGTGGTGGTGGTGAGGAGGCTGGGTTGTGTTGTTGAAGGCCAAGCCTCAGCCTCCTCGCTGCCACTGCCACCACTGCGGAAGGGCTGGATGGTGGCCTGGAGCACCATCACCACCTGGCCTTTCCCACAGTGGTGGCAAGGAGGCCGGGTTGTGGTGGTGGAGGCCAAGAGGCCTCCACTGGCACTGCGTAAGGGCCAGGTGGTGGTGTTGGAGGCCAAGAGGCCTCTAGGCCACCACCCGGCCCTTCCGCAATGGTGAGGAGGCAGAGCAGCAGCACCAGAGACCTTCAAGGCCTCCTCACCACCTCGACCTCCTCGCCGCCACAGGAAAGGTCAGGTGGTAGTGCTGGAGGCCAGAGGCACCAGCCTCCAGCTTCATGAGTAGGGTGCAGAAGATATCTGCAAATTTTGCTTCAGGTGTTAGGAGGACAACTAATCCCTGGATTCCTCCTGCACCCCATTCCCGAAGCTGGAGGCTACTGCCTCTCATTCTAACAACAAACTGCTGCTTTGGAAGTTAGGAGGAGGAAGAATCATTGGATTCCTTCTGCACCTCATTTATGAAGCTGGAGTCTCTTTTGTGAATGGGAGACAGCAGCCTCCAATTTCAGATAGTAATGTGAAATGATGAAATAATTCTTCTCCTGCCTGAGGAATGGTAGGCAATAAAATTACTGTTCTCCCTGCATGAGGAAGTGTGAAATAATTATAATGGCTGGTTACAGACCGCCCATTTGGGGCAGGCTGTACCCGCCCCTTTCCCCGGTGTATTGGGGCCTCAGTGGCCAGAACGGCAGCCGCTGAGGCCCCGATCCGCCGCTTTTCAGGCTGCAGTAGAGTTGGAAGAAACCACTAGGGCCATCCAGTCCAACTCGTCGCTCCACCTCACATCTCAGGTGGATGCGACGGTCAGGAGCACCTGTTATCAGCTTCGGCTGATATGCCAGCTGCGTCCCTACCTGAGCCAGGGGGACCTAGAAACAGTGGTACACGTTCTGGTAACCTCTCGGTTGGATTTCTGCAATGTGCTCTACATGGGGCAACCCTTGTACCATACCCGGAAGCTGCAGTTAGTGCAGAATATGGCAGCAAGACTGGTCACTAATACACCTAGGACCAGTCATATAACACCGGTCTTAAAAGACCTACATTGGCTGCCTATTCGCTTCCGGGCGCAATACAAGGTGTTGGTTATAACCTATAAAGCCCTAAATGGCTTGGGCCCAGAGTACTTGAAGGACCGCCTCTCTCCGTACAATCCGCCCCGCACACTCAGATCCACTGGGCAGCATTTGCTAAGAGTTCCAGAGGCAAGACTGGTTAATACCACTAGAAGGGCCTTTTCTATCTCGGCCCCTACCCTCTGGAACTCGCTGCCCATTGAGCTCCGTTCAGCAACCTCCCTGGGCTAATTTAAGAAGGGGCTAAAAACGTTCCTTTTCAAGCAGGCTTACCCCTGATTCATTGCCCTGAGAGTCCTCTCCCCCCCCCCCCCCCCGGTCTGTTAGTTCCCTGTTAGCTGTTTGTGATCTGGCACAAGTTCTTCTATTGTATTTATTGTATTATTATTGTTTTAATGATATTGTTTTTAAAAATTGTATTGAATGTTTGTTGTGAACCGCCCTGAAGTTTCGAAGGGCGGTATATAAATAAAGTTTATTTATTTATTTATTTATTTATTTATTTATTTATTATTTACTGTAGCTGAGACTAGCAATTGGATTTAGGCCAAAGTCTACCCTGAAATTAATGTGTAAATAATTTTAGGTTGAGGCTGTGGAGGGTTTGTTGATATTTTTCTCCTAACTAGTCAGAATATTATTGCTTCCGGCTTGAATCATATTTTCTTGAATCATATTTCCTTCTGTATCTCCTGTTCATACAGTAACATCCCCTCGTACCCTTTTTTTATTTGATCTTTTTTATTCATTGAAACTTTTAGATTTCATTGCTTCTAATAAAATCAAATATTTTTGAGGGCTGCTATCAAAGGTCATTTGTGAAGTGAAGAAAAAGAGTAATATTATGTGGCAGAGATTAGGAAACTCTGATATTTCTATTATGTTTGCTAACTTTCCCTAAAAGGCTGAAATATTGCTTTATCTCACTTGTTTGCTTGATACCTATTGGTCCTTTGCAGAAAGAAAGAGAAGAAAAGGGGGAAATTGTATGCACACTTGGATTGTTATAAAATGTTTTTAGCCTTTCAGTCTTTTGGTCAGGTTCCCTAACTTGCTTGACATCTTAAGAATGAGAGCTGTTGGGACTTGGAACACTACAGGAGGAAACTCTAGCATCAGAAGAAAACCGAAATGGTCAGGATTTGTTCAGCATCCCATTTCAGAGAGTGCACTGTTGTATGTTCTAGCAATTGTCATGAAAGAGACCAAGTCAAAGTAGGGATCCTACAGATTTACAGGATAATTTAAATGGGGTTTCATGATGGAACATTTGCTACACTTATGGAGAAAATGAAACACAATAAGCCGTGCCGTCTTATCTTCTTGAAAGAAAAGATTTAACTACCCTCCCTTAATTTCATCACTGTAAGGTTTGTGTTCTGCTCAGTGGATAGCCACCAGCAACATAATGTAGATTCATAGCACTACCATTGTTGTCCTTAAATCTCCTTAACAAATCCAGCATGATATTTTCTGTGGCCTCCAGTAATCAGATTTGCATGCAAATACCCACTGTTAGATGCATGATGTTGCTTGGCTCACTAAATTCGGATTTTATGCTAATGGTGACACTGCATTTCAGTGTTTCAGACTAGATCTGAAAAATTTTAGTTCAAAAATATTCAGTAGAAAAGGGAAGGCAAAGTGCAAATCATAGGGCACAACTTGTCTTGTAATGCCTTTCACCATTAAGAGCCTTCCCTCTCACAAAGGTATGCTTCTGGCTAAGTGGCAGGATTTATTTATTTATTTGTTTCATCTACAATAGATCTACTGAGAGTAGTTTCAGGCTAAGATATTACTGGGTGTTTTCTGCAACCTATCTAATCATGGTTAATGAACTCTATTTTCCTTTTTTAAAGAAACAAATCCTTTGCCCATCTGCCTACAATCCTACAGAATTGACTAGAACTTACTTCTGAATATTGATCTTTCACCATTGCATAAAAGTTATAAAATTAGTCTGGTGACCTGGCGAATAGGATGAAATTATTTTGGTAGTTGCAAATATTTGATATAATAGATATCAATCCAAGGTGAGGTAAGAAATTAACAAAAAGGTAATTTCATATTTTTAAAAATGGGCCAGGATCCAGTAGCCGACTTCTGCAGGTAACGGTGGAGTCTAGAGGGCTGGGAAACTTTCCAGAGATGTTTTTGAGAAGTTGTGGAGGGCTCCAGTGTGGGAGGGAATAAAAGAACAAAAAAATTGTAGAAGAAAGTTGGGTTTAGCCTATCCATTTCCTAACTGAAAGGAGCTTAACTTTAACTTCGAGGAAGTAGCTGAATAATGGTGGAAAGCATATATTACTGGGAAAAATTCACAACTTTAGATGAATTACAGTTGCTGGAAGTCTTTCTCAAGTGTGGACTATTTTCCATCTTCTAAGATAATGAAACTGGCTTTTGATTCATGTATTGTACTTAGTGAGAGCCAAGTGCAATGGTGTTGTGGTTTGAATGTTGCAGTAGAAGGGAGGAAGACTAGAGTTTAATCCTCACTCAGCCATGGAAACTCACAGGGTGACATTCGGTAAGTTGTGTTCTCACAGCCTCAGAGGAGGTCAATGGTAAATCCCCTATGAACAAATCTTGCCAAGAAAACCTCATGATAGTGTCTCCTTAGGATTGTCATAAGCCAGAATCAACCTGAAGGAATGTAACAACAACAACAACAAATTGTATTTGTCAGGGACTGCAATGTCAGAATTTGGCTTCAGGTATTCTGCTTTGGCACACCTTCCAGTTAACAACCACTGTGCCCCTGCCTGTTATAACACATGCTTTGCTTACATTACTGTCATGCTCATTACATGTGGATGCCTTTGCAAACTCACCAGATAGATTATTGTGTTCAAATGATGGCAGCTTGGCATTTGTCTAGTGTAGGATTGTCTGAAAAATCTTCAATGGCTCTCTGTTTTTGCAAACTTAGTTCAAAATACATGATACGGTTTCGGACCGGGAGGTCTCATCAATCATTATCCTATGATATCCTGCTGAAGCGTGTGTATATGCTCCAAACTGATATTTGATTGGAACAATGGTGGAGTTTTTCTCAGTTCCCACATCCAAACTTTGGACCTTCCTTTTTTGCCTATTCTTGGTCTCTGGATGCAGAATTAAGATTTTCTTTGCTATGCTGAATTTCCTTGCTTACCATAATGCATGACCATAGCGACACTTACTGTGCTTTTTGCTGCTGATGTTTTTGTGGTTTTTTTTTTTAAGTTTTGCTGGCTGAGTATTCATCGTTTTTTCTGTCTTTGCTAGTTGCCTTGAACTGTTATCAGGAGAGGCAGGATAGAAATATTTTAAAATAAATGAATGAATGAATAAAAGCATGAAATGGCTGGACTTAAAGATGATATAAATCATATAAATGTTCAGGTTCAACAAGAGCCTGATATTTTCACATTTGTTGAAAGATTTCTTTCTTGGTGTTACACCATAAATGTATATTGATGTGATGCCCTTGTTTTGTTTATAAAATTGTCACCCTGGCAACCTTATAAAACTTGTTTATAAAAGTCACATAAGCTGACACCCATTAAAAAATCCCCTCAATCTGACTAAGTGACATGTTTCTTCTGCAAACATGTGCTTATGTCAAGGTTAGAGGAGAGGGTATAGGAGAGGTAACCGTAGGCTATGCAGCAGCCGAACCACGTATATTGTTCCAAACATATTTTCAGGCATCCTGTTCTTTGTTGTGCTGAATCAGCTTGTGCTGAAAAAGCATAGTAATCTTTTTCTGAAATACGTTCTGAAATAAGGTATGGTCTGGATGGTGACCTTGCTGAAGCTAAAGAGATTTCTGTCTGGTCACTGCCTAGATTGGAGATTGTGTAAACTTTACTTGAACTCAATTTTGGAAGAAAGACAGTTTTTAAAGGTATGTTAAAGAAAATAAACAGATATTTAGGTATCAAAATAATATTTCTGTGGCTTAATGGAAATCATTGAAAGTGTATTTAATGATAGCAACTAGGACTGACAAACAATGGGTCCGCATACCTGTCAACTTACCTTTCACCTCCCTGGGTTTTGTTAGGCAGGAAATAGTCAGAGGTGGGTTTGCCAGTTACTTCCACTGCAATATAACCTCAGGCACCTGGTATTCATTGGCAGTCTCCCATCCAAGTACTAATCATGATATGTCCAAAGTTTGTCAGTCTGAATTTATGGTAAATAAATAAGATATATTTCAACACGGTATTTTAATAATATGAGCAGTTTAATATGTGTTTTAATATTTATAATTTTTTATTCTTTATGGGTAGTCACCTTGCATCCCAGCTATGGGAGAAAGGCAAGACATACATTTAACAGCAAACAAACAAAAGCAAAGTTCCCATATCTTGTCTAACCAACTTTTTTTTTTTTTTTGCATGGCTCTTTTTCAGTGTGCCACAATTTTTGACTTGGAATGTAATGAATATTTCTCTATTTTGTAATCCTTGATGGAAAGGGGGTTTAACAATTCCAGCCCCCTCCCCGCCCAAAAATGTAGATGTGGCATGATTTTCCTCAAATGAAGAACATTTTCTGCACAAAATTAATCTATAATGTAACAATTAGGGGGTGTTTTTGCATGTACACGCGCACACACGCGCGCACACACACAATTTCCTGTGTGGGAAATATGCAGACAACAGGATTTGCCATACAGGGAACATGGGGAAGTAAGTCCTACCCTGCTAATTGAAAAATTCGTTTTGGTAGATACAGTAAATAATTTGAAGCTCTGGATGAACAAGTTTTGGTCCATACCCAGAATTCTGAACATATAGATGCACTTTGGAATCCATGCACCATTTCCAACTACAGCCATTTCAGTGAGTTGCAGCTGCTATGAAGTACTTCTGCAGTTCTCACACACTCTTCCAACATGAAATGGTCATCTTGGATTGCTGCCTGAAGTGATGAGACATAGAGGGGTAGGGGAAGAAGGAGCTAAAAATAGAAATAGGCCAGGTGCAGCAAGGAAATAAAGAATTAAGACTGAGCCTAAAGTGGCCTTTGTGGAGGTAAAACGAACTGACATACAGTAGCACTATAGTGGCACAATATCTGATGGCTATGAGAAGTATGGGTTTTTGCAAGGGTATCACAAAGTCAGGTGTCTAGTGGCTTAAACTGAGTAAGCTACTGAAAATTGTCACCTTAATTGGAAATGAATTTATAGCAATGATCAGCTGCTTGGCTCCCTTAGTCTTGCATTATGCTCCTTGTAAATCAAGCTGCTCAAGGATCCCAGAGTTAACATCCTTCCTGTGTTTTGCTATAGAGATGGAATTAAATAAAGTACTTTGAGTTAAGAAATGGCAACACTGCTGCACATTAGCACTGCAGCATCTGCTATAAGGTGTTGATTTCCCCTAAATTAGCACAGCACAGGCTGTCATCCTGACACTTCCATCTTGATGTGGCCAAGGCAGAATCAATAGAGTTCATGTGGCAGCAGTGGCAGCTTGCTGAAATGCACACAATCTCTGTTTACAGATACAAAAAGAGAGAATGTTATCTAGATTTGGCAAGGCTACACAAATGTCATTATTTTGGCAGATTGCAAGTGTTACTTTAATTGGTATTAACAGGACAATTGAAAATGAGTGTAACACAGTTATAGAGAAGACGGGGCAACAGGGAATGGGGTAATCATAGCAATTAATTTTTGCTGTAAAGGTGCAAGGGTGATTGACAGAAGGGGAGGGCTTTTTCTAAAGCACCAGAGAACATCCTGTACCACAGGTGGGCATAGTTGTCTAAAAATGATTTTTCCCCAAATGAATTTAACTCCTTGCAGCTGGATTATGAAATACAGATTTTGAAGGCATTTTACTCATCACATAGCCATCCAGCTGAATATGCAGCGTAAATTGCATCTCTTTTGAACCTAACATTTGAGATGATTCTCCTTTTGAACCAAAAGGATTTTGGCTACAGAATGTGACAGCTGAGCCAGCAGATTTCCTTAAACTTAGACTCATAGTCCCAAAGCCACATGATTACCTTTGTTTCATCAAGGCAGTTTTATGTAGTTTCTGTGCACGCTGTATTTTGGATATGCATCTAGCTGCTCATCCCATTGAAACCATGCAGTATATCTTTCTGCACATATTGTTTCTGATCCTGTGGCACAGGAATGAAATTGCTGCTTCTGCTTATAGATCATCTTGGCTGGATTGGATAAGGAAAACAAGAGTAGAGGGGGAAAAAACTGAAGAGGAGGAATAAGGCCTTCTTTGTTCTGACAATTTTCTTCTATCTCTGTGGATTATTTTTTTAAATTGCAGCTAGTTTGGCTTCTCAATGAATTAATACGCAGCCTTCTGCCCCCTGAATTTTTCAAAGTTTTAATGAAAGATAAGTTGGAATTCTAAAAAGCATATACTATCCAAAGGTGAAGGTGGATAAATCAATCTGGTTCATGGGAGTATTCAGTATATGATTGGTATATCACAGTCTTTGGCTAGTCAAGTGCTGCTAATTTAAGATCTGGTTCCATTCACTGTTGAGCTCACACACCTGCTGTCAAGCTGCCCTAAAGTGTTTCTGGCAGGCAGGAGCTGAAAAGGCATAAGTACAAACAGCTGATGCTAAATTATGAAAAGCTGGATATTTACCAAAGAAAAAAACACATCAGCAATCTGCCATCACAAACAGGATTATATATTTTTATTTCAACTAGTGTTTGTGAGAATGCCAGTACGTGCATCTTGCAGAAATATATAGTGAGAATTGAGTCTCACCAAGGATTAACAGGTTTTCTGCATCTCTGAAAATGAAAGATCTGTTTGCACTTTCCATTCTAGAGACAGCAGCTTCTACTGTTGTTAATGATGACCTGGTTTCAAAGAGGAGAACATCAGGTGGAATTGCACATGGAAATGGGGGGGGGGGGGGGTTTGTGTGGTTCCCCCCCCCCCATTCTTCTTCTTTTAACTGAACAATAAGGGAATGGGAACCAGAAGAGCAAGACAGTGAATGGATATACTGCTATGACCTCATATTGTAGTACCAACTACATCCATTGGAAATAATCTAAGTGCTGATTTACCAAGTTCCAACTGACTTGGTAGATCTCTTCTATTTGAGATTGATAATTGGACCTATGCCTGTGTGTTGGGTTCAAGTGTGAGTTTAGTGGAGTTATATTGGAACTGGAGAAAGGGGACAGAGGCTTGAAACAGACAGGCCAAAAGGACCACCATCGGGCTGCATTGGGGGCATGGTGTTTACAGGACACATGCCCCAGATGTGAACAGAAGGCATGCTGAGCACACCCCAACCCAGAAGAGCCAGGCCAAAAAGGAGCAGGGGGAAAAAGCTCCTTTTTGGCAGCTGGTTTAGGGCTACAGTACCCCAGATGTGTGCAGTTGCCACAGACCTGCAGTGATCAGGGTGAGAGTGGTGTCTGGCCTTTTGCCCCATCTCCTTGAGGCCAGAGTGAGAATTTTTATTGGAAGAGATTATTACATGAGTCTAAAAACTGGAATTTAAGAAGACTAGATGAATCTATGGCGGGTTACAGACCGCCGAAAAGCAACGGTCTGGCTCCGCCTCCGCTTGCAGCGTCCGGGAGCTGCAGCCTTTAAACTGCGCAGCTCCTGGACGCTACAGAGAAGGAGCGTGGAAATCACGCTCCTTCTCAGGCCCCGGAAGAGACGCCGCGAGGTGCTAGTCGCGCGCTTGCGGCGTCATTTCTGGGGTGCGATGTGCAGACGCAGTGCGTCCGCTATGTCAAGATGGCGGTGGCCATATGGAACGGCTGCTGCCATTTTGTGCGCACGGAACGCATACTAGGGTTAGGGAGTGTGGAAGCACCGCGCCTTCCTAACCCTAGTACGCGCTCATTGCATACTATATGGCGGTTTGTAACCCGCCTATGGCTTAACATTATCAGATGATACCATGGCTGAGCTATAGCTGGTCTGACCTCCTTCCATGACTATCACAAACTTTTTTATTGATGGTCTTTCCCCATCAATTGCTGCCAATATCACTGCTGTAGCATTAGATTTGTGTGCATTAACTTCAGGGATGCAATCCTGGCATTGGGCAGTCATCATAGAACCATCGAGTTGGAATGTGGAGTCAGTTTCCTCCTCTCCTTCACTCCCCACTCCTCCATTCCCAAGCAGCCATTTTTGTTATGTTTTTCTCCCTCTGCACCTAAATCACATTACCATAATGTGTAAAAAAAGAGATAAAATAAATAAAAACAAGAACAATGAAAGACATGCCTGTAAAGCAATAGGACAGGGAGGCAGGGTTAAGTATCATGTTGGGAAAGAATCTTGGACCAGCAGTGGCTGCTACACTGACTGCAGATACACATGATAGACACTACTCCTAAGCACACATGTGTGCATTTTCTTTCATTAATATGATCTTAATGACAATGTGGGCTCATGTGATAATCTCCTGACTCACCTGAAACTTCTTGGTCTGTTAGGATGGCTATGTGAAAAGCAGTACCTGCAGCCTTCACCTGGAAAAGAATGCCCAATTCCACAAAACTATTAAAGGTGTAGATGCTATATCTTTTTTTTTAAATCTCACTACCCTATTCACAAACACCACTATTCTTCTCTGAAGAACAAATTGAGGGGGGAAATCCCTATCCCACACCAATATATTTCTAGTTTAAATTGTGTCTACTTTTTTCACATTATTCTTGGCAGTATGAGATGCCCCCTTCATATTTCATCCCACTGTGGAGAAAGGTGGGATAATAATCCTGAAAATAAAAATAAATAAAATAAAATAAAGGGCACTTGGATCTGTCTCAAGAACTGTTTGTTATACAATTGCAGCAAGGGTCCACTGATGAATGCTATAATGTTCATCCAAGTAAGAGCATGGAATTTCATTTATCCTGTGTAATAATACTTGGTTAAAAGATCAAGGGTGAAACAGTATATATCATTAATCAATTTCTTTATCTCATTTCTTTTTTAACTAAGGAGATGCCTTGCCCATACGTGTGTCTTTCAGCTGTAATGAACCATCCTCATCCAGCATGGCCAGGAATAGCTGGGCTGCTGAAAGCTAATCTATAGTAACAGGCATTGTGGAAATATAGTCTTCCTTTACAAATAAGTCTGATCAAAGATGATAATTTAGAATTAGAGCTGCAAACTCAATGATTAAAAGTTTATCCCTTCATCATTATTGTAGTTCCTATATTGTACCAATATACCCCTTCCCTGATCTTTTGAGATTTATCCATTGAGTTAACTCATCCTGTTTCTATAACTCTCCATGCCTCTGTCATCTTTGGTGGTAAAAAAGAGATGCTGTAGTTGTTGGAGATGGGGTGGAGTCTTTTGTCTACTTAAAAAGTCAGTGCCTAAAATGCTGAACACTATTGTCTCTGTTTGGTGGAAAGTGGAGAATAAGAGAAGGTGATGGATAGGTGGGCACAGAAGGAAGATGGCTGACTGCAGATTTATTATTATTAATCTTTATTTATGAAGCGCTGTAAATTTACACAGCGCTGTACATGCAATCTTTTTAGTTAGATGGTTCCCTGCACTCGGGCTTACAATCTAAAAAGACATGACACAGAAGGAGAAGGGAGTGGTGGAGGGAAAGGGTAAGAGGTCCAGCAGTTCCTCTCTGCCTCCAAGGCCTGGACCAAGGCAGATGGACTGGAGGGAGGGCTTGGCTTCATAATGGATGGTTAATCATTTTCCATGGAAAATACATACTCTCAAGTAGGATAATGCATATACAGTACATAGCAATACAGGAAATGGTTTGATAAACAGGCACCAAAAGAACATCAAATAGTAAGCGACAATTATGCAATGCCTGGGAAGGCTTCTCTGAACAGGATGGTTTTCAATTCCGTTTTGAAGCTGGTTAAAGAAGTGATGGCTCTTGCTTGTGGGGGAAGAAGGTTCCAGGAGTGAGGGGCAGCAAGTGTAAAGGTGTGAATCTGGGATGGGGCAGAGGAAATCCTGGGCTGAGACAGCAGACCTTGACTACCAGAAAGGAGGGCCCTGGTGGGAAGGTGAGGAGAAAGAAGGTCTGATAAGTAAGGAGGGTCCAGTCCATGGAGGGCTTTAAATGTCGACAGCAGGAGCTTATACTGAATGCGGAAAGGGAGGGGGAGCCAGTGAAGGGATGCCAACACAGGAGAGATGTGGTCAGAGCGCTGGGCAGTAGTGATAATGCATACAGCTGAATGCTGGACAGAGATTAAAGGACGGAGGTGAGAAAGAGGAAGCCCAGCCAGGAGGACGTTACAGTAATCAAGTCGTGAGATCACTAGGGCATGGACCAGGATCTTGGCAGTAGAGGCAGAGAGATATGGTCGGATTTTGGCAATATTGTGCAAAAAGAATCTACAAGCCTTGGCTGTGGTCTGGATCTGAGGGATACACGACAGAGAAGAGTCAAAGATAAAACCAAGACTGCGGGCTTGCTGGACTGGTTGAATAGAAATGTTGTCCACAGAGACAGAAAAGAAGAGTTGAAGGGTGGGCTTAGGAGGAAAGACAAGAAGCTCTGTCTTGGACATGTTGAGCTTCAAACGCCGATGGCGCATCCACTGCGAGACAGCTGTGAGGCAAGACTAAACTTGCTGTACAAGGCTTGGAGAAAGGTCAGGGGCGGAAAGATACAACTGGGTGTCATCGGTGTACAGATGGTAGGAAAAGCCAAGAGAGCTAATGAGTTTTCCTAAGGACAATGTGTAGAGAGAAAACAGAAGGGGACCCAGAACAGAGCCCTTGGGAACTCCAACAGATAAGGGAGCAGGAGAAGAAGTCAGACCCCCTGCCATTAGCCTTGGCCTGTAAAAGGTCATTCGAAATCTTAGTAAGAGCTGTCTCTGTAGAATGCCTTGGGCGGAAACCAGACTGAAAGGGATCGAGGATGGAGTTGGCTTCAAGAAACTCAAGACAGCGAGAATAAACAACCCGTTCCAAAACCTTAGAAAGAAAGGGAAGAAGAGAAATCGGACGATAGCTAGACAAAGAGGAGGGGTCAAGAGAAGGTTTTTTCAGAATTGGGGAAATGAGAGCATGTTTGAAGTCTGAAGGGAAGGAGCCTGTAGAGAGAGAGAGAGAGAGAGATTGAAGATATGGAGAAGCGATGGCAGAAAGGAGGGAGCTATAGAGATTAGAAGACAAGTAGGAATTGGATCAAGAGGACAGGTTGCAGGTTTGGAAGAGTTCAGAAGTGTAGAGAGTTCATCCGAAGAGGCAGGAGGAAACACAGAAAATTTGTTAGGCGAGGGCGATAGAAGATTAAGAGCAGAAGAAGAATCGGGGGGGGGGGACTATCTCAGAGCGAATAGTGGAAATCTTAGAGATGAAATGATTAGCAAAGTCATTAGGAGAGAATGATGAAGAGACAGGAGGAGAGGGAGGTTTAAGCAAAGTATTGAAGGTGGAGAACAAACGCTGTGGGCGCCTCTCATTGGCAGAGATCAATGATTTGTAATAATTCTGTTTTGCCATAGAGAGGGCGCGTGAGAAGGAAGAAAGAACAAATTTGAAATGGATAAAATCAGCCCACTCTTTGGACTTTCTCCAAAGACGTTCGGCCGCTCTAGAGCAGGACCGGAGAAACTTAATGTTGGGGGTAAGCCAGGGCTGAGGTCTAGTCTTAGAGGAAGAAGTGCGTACAGAGACAGGGGCAAAATGGTCGAGAGTTGAGGAAAGAGTGGAGTTAAATAAAGACATAGCTGAATCAGCAGAATCCCCGAGATTTAGGGAAGAGAGAGATGAAACCAGGGTCAGACCAAGATGGTTAGAGTCAACAGACTGAAGATCACGAAAATGGCGTTGAATAGTATGGCGAGGAGGAGTATAAGTAAGAGCAAAGGAGATTAAATGATGATCAGATAGTGGAATCTCAAGAGCCAGGTAGTCAGAAATGGCGCAGTTTGCAGCAAGAACTAGGTCAAGACAGTGACCAAGAGAATGAGTTGAAGAGTTGGAATGTGGTTGGAGGCCAAAAGAAGCTAGCAGAGAGTTAAAGCGAGATGTTGTAGGGTTATTGGAATTGTCAGTGTGGATATTGAAGTCACCTAGGATCAAAGTGGGGACTGAATCTGAAAGGAAGTATGTCAGCCATGATTCAAAGTCAGATAGGAACTGGGTGGCAGAACCAGGAGGGCGATAGATGACTGCAACCTGGAGCTGTAGAGGAGAAAAGAGTCTAATAGCATGAAACTCAAAAGAAGAGAAATGATAGCTGGGGGGAAAAGATAGAACTTGAAACTGGCAGGAGTTAGATAGCAAGATACCAACCCCTCCTCCTCGACCCTCAGGGCGGCTTGTGTGGGTGAAGGAGAGACCACCAAAAAAAAAGGGCAGCGGAGGTAGCAATATCATGGGCTGGGAGACAGGTTTCGGTGAGAGCGAGGAGGTTAAAGAATTTAGAGAGAAAAAGGTCATGAATTGCTGTTGCTTTAGGGGCAGCAGAGCGGCAGTTCCAGAGGGAATTATTGCTATCTGTACTGTGGTCAGTTTTAGCAGGACAGATCTAATCAACCATGTGTTTGTATGTTTGGCTGCCCACAACTGAGAATAAATGGTTACCTAAAAATATACTTTCCTCTTTTCTTACAAAAAACCCCTCCAAAAACAAAATAGTATCTAGAAGTGACCACAGCAACTCTAACAAGGTTTTTATTTTAAAATATCCTCTCTTTCTCTTTCTCTCTCTCTCTCTCCCTCTTTCCCCCTCTCTCCTTCCTTCCCTCTCCCCCTTCTATCGATTTGTGTGTGCATGCTAATACTAATGTATACATGATGTATAGCTAATAGTAGATGATCAAACATATAATATTGTCATATATTACATAGGTATAACTTAGTGTAATGTTGGAACCAGTTTGTTCATTTTTGAGAAGAATAGTGTTTCAGATTCAAAAGTTTATCTGAAAGAAAATAAGGAGAACAGTCTCTTTTCATTTTTGCTTAAAGTTTTATGAATATAGAAATCCGATAATTAGTCTATGGAAATGTCTTGGAATCCCCAAACATGTAGTTATTTACAGTTAAGCATTGAATTGTTAGGGTAAAGGGTAAAAATACTTAGCATGTTTCTGCTATGAACTTTATAATTGAGCCTTCTTGATATGTGCCACTAAAAGATTGTAGTGATGCCTGGTTTCTTCTAAACACACTTTTTCCAAAGTATATGAATGATCAATGACTTGGTATCTTTGGCATAGTTATTTATGTAGGCTAAAACTCTTTGTTGTGTAAGTGAACTTAATATTGTGCATGCACTGCTAAACGCTCATCTCATATTACCAAAAAGTGCATGCATCTTAAGTCATCTTACACTGAAAATCTATATGATATATCCGGATGACAAAAAGCAATGCTGTTAAAATCGAAATGTGACAATTGGAAAACATTTACGCACAGCTTTTGAATAAAGTTGCTAAATATAAATCATTAACTTGTTTCTCCAAAAGCTGCTTGGAAACTTCTCTGTCTCCTGTCAATCAGCATACAGCTTTTATTGGCTGGCTCTGAAGAATCTGTTCAATTTGGTTTCCTTGTATAATCTCTACACGAACCTTTGGGCTCTGTCTGTGGAATACAGATTTTGCCTGTAATAAAATGTGAGAAAATCAGGTGTGTGTTTTGGAGGGGGTCTTTAAGTGACCAACAGTGGTGGGACCTAATTACTAAGCATCCAGAAAGGTACAAGTAAATGTAGTTTCAACTACCTAACATTGCTGCATTACATCACGTAAATCAAATTCATTTTTCTTATCCATCTAATGTTACTACTTTAGCCATGGCTTTCACACCACCGTTATTTGTTGTTAATATAAAATGACTTGACTGAAGCCATCTAATGAGTATTTGGGTGAGGTTATGGTCTGGATCCCTGGGGGAGTTCACCTCAGGGACTTTTGGTGGCTGGGGAAGGAAGTTTTAGCACCTCAGTTCCTTTATATTCTGGAATGAGACCCAGATTTAGCACATCTCCTGACAAGGAAATTGTTGGCTAGTTTTGGAGTTATAGTCACAGCATGATAAAACTCATTTCAAGAGTAGAACTTTTATTTGGGTGAAGAAATAAATGCACAAAGCAGTGTCCAGTAAAGCCAAAGCACAACACTATAGTTTTTTGTAAGTTTTTCTGGCTAAGCGGCCATCTTGTGGAAGAGTTTATTCCTGACATTTCACCGGCAGCTGTGGCTAGCATCTTCTGTGTGCTGGTGAAATGCCAGGAATAAACTCTTCCAGAACATGGCCACATAGCTCAAAACCCATTAAAAAACTATAGATTCTGGCCATAAAGCCTTTGACTTCACAACACTGTTCAGGCTTTTTTGTTACTGATGAAATAATTATATTCTCTTTTTAAAGATTAAACAGAGAGATGCTGTCTACCTGAGTTGAGATATCTGCAAGACTGGATGACAAGTGTCCCAGGTAGGTGAAATGTTCAAATCTTGATCTTTTATGTTATGAATCAAGTACTTGTTACCTTTCATCATCTGTTGCTGATTAGTACACCACGAGAGTTCATCCAGTGGTGAGGTTAATAGATAGCATTCCCACCCCACAAACAACTTTTGAACAAACATGTTTTGTTTTTCCTTTCATTTCTTTTTAATTCCTGATTTTAATATTTATTTTAGAAATTCCTGGTTATTCCTGGAATTTACTTTTTCTAGTTTCCATTTTCAAACTCGTAGTTGGGACCACAACAAATTCTTACCTTAAGGCACTGCTGTCCTGGAAAAGGTTCTTTTTATCAGCCACAGCCAGCTGCATGCCATTTTCTAAGATACGGCAATCTAGACTTTTGATTCCCTCTCCCCACTCCCACCCATGGTCACTTAGCATTCTGTGGGCTACTGAAAATTCCCAGTCTGACTTGGACTGATTTGTCCCCATCATAGCTGAGGAACTCTTCCCCTAAATACCTTTTCTGCTTCTTTGAACCCTGGTATTTTTATAATCACACTGGTACCTTCCTTGTACTTGGATGGTGGTCTTTTAGCTGCATAAAAATTTGCATCTGCGCACTAGGTTGGCTCTTGGTTAAACATATACTGAATTTCTTTAACCTGATCAAAGTGAATGAAGGCTTTTACAGTGTCTTCTATGTTATGAAACTATTAATGAAACATTATCTGGGGAGGGGGAGGCATTTGCCCTCTAGATGTTTTCTGCTGCAAATCCGAAAGCCAGCATGGAAAATAGTAAGAAATCATGAGAGAAGTAGCCCAAATTATCTTGAGAACCCAAGGCTTTGCATCCTGCATTCTAGAGGATATATGTCTTATATATTATTTAAAGCACACATCTTTAAGTAGCCTGTAGTCCATGAACATAGTAGTTTGATTTGGATAATTTATTTCTTGAAAGAAACAGTAGTGCTACAGTCTGCTTTATATTTTGCATGTAGTGATTCTGTTTGATTTGTACCTCAGATATACTTTATTTGAGAATAGTTAGCAATATTTTTACAAATAGATTTTGTGTGTTCAGTATCATGGCCACAGAGATATCAATATCTGAACAGTCCTGCAGAAACATTTTGGCAGATTTTCAAGTGTTCAAAATCAAGAGGGGAAAAAAAGGAATGCATCTTAAAATGAATTCTTGTAGGTTTGGTGCAAACATACAGTGGTACCCCGGGATACGAATTGATCGCGTTACGAAATTTCCGGGGTACGAAAAAGTTAGCTTGGAAAAAACTGTTCCGGGTAACGAAAGATTTTTCGGGTTACAAAATTTTTTTCGGTGTGTTTCGGCGCTTTTTGGCACGAAATTTAAAAGCCGCGGCTTTCCAGCGCTAGCGGTTTCGGGTTGCGAAATCTTTCGGGTTACGAACGGCGCCGCGGAACGAATTAAATTCGTAACCCGGGGTACCACTGTATAAGTAATTGCATCTTCTCCACTGAATGTTAGAGATCATGTTGGATTTAGTGGACAGGACTGCAAAGTAGTGACCCAATAACTTTGACAATCCTTCAGTCTCATACCTAGAGGTGCTTATTACACTTCAGTGGTATTAGTTCCTGAATCAGCTTCTTTATACCTGAAATCCAGCAGTACTATTTATACCATCATTTGCTTCCCTTTCTTCTCTTCCTCCTCCTCCACCAGCATCATTAGTAGGTTTTTTAAATAGAAAAAATAACCAGGAAATTGTAATTGCAGAAATGATGCTATTATAGCACCACCCTGACTTTCTGCCCATATTGGAAAGCTGAACATACCATGCCCTGTCCATCATTTTTTCTATGCTTCTCTCCCCACCCCCATCAACGTTTGCTTCTGCTTTTGTATATTGCTCTTTAATGTATTGGGTATTAATTCTTTATTTACTTTTTAATTTTTTTCTGGCATCAAAGGTTTCTCTGGGCATTAATCCTTAACAGGATTACATTAAAATTAATAAAACAGTTATTTATAATAAGGTAAAAATATGCCAGGGAATGTAGAACAAATGTGTAGCAATTCTCTTGGAAAGTCCTGATGTCCTTGTGGGTTATCTCCACTAAGGCAATCCTGCAGCTGTCACCAAATGTAGGATTTTGAAACCTTTATCCTGCCAACTTTGGGATTTACCACTTGAGTACCATGTCTGTGAGGGTTCCTCTCAAGCAATTCCACCACTGTAGCCAAATTTAGGATTTCTGCCCTTCAACCCACCAAATGTGAAGACTCACAGTGCTCACTAAAATAACCAGGCATGAAGGCTTTCCCTGCTCCTCATCTCTGACACAATGTAAGTACATCCTCTTGTCACCTGTGTGGCACTCACTACGGGAACCATCAAAGTACCTAGAAGGATTTATGCAACTTTTGCCTCAATAGACACAACACATCTGTATTCAGTGCTACCTCCACAAACATCTTTACAGAAGTTAAATATGTCAAAGCAGATTGAATATTTATTACATTTTAAACACACACACCATCTTTCACCCTCCTCTCAAGCTAACTGAGACCAATCATACCAAATGTGCATCCAAAACTCTCTTCTCTCACTCTAATACTTGTCTTATTCAAAATCTGTTTAACTGACCTCCTCCCAAACTGAATTCACAACTGTCATTCAACAACTATTATTCACAACCTTATACAGATCTCCTCAAAAACACCGGCAATCACCATTCACACAACATTCATTTCTCTCTCTCCTCCCAACAGCTCTTCATCTTATAATATAATATACAATCAATAAATCAAACATATTTTCATATACAAATTTGTGACATCTCAGTGCTTCTAGCCCAATCTCCAGGTACAGTTGGGGTTTTCTCTGCTGGAGATCCACAGGGAATCCCAAAGGGAAGAGCAATGAACCACATCCCCATTGCAGTCACTATACTCCCAAAATCACAACCAAGAGAAATGAGACATTTGCATTCAAAGGTTTACTAAACCATAGCAGATTGGGAGTCATTAACAGATTATTTCAAGGACGGTAAGATTCAATTTCCAAATGCCGTATTTCCCATCACCATGTATGGATGTGAGATCTGGACAGTGAAGAAGGCTGACAGAAGGAGAATCAACTCATATGAGATGTGGTATTGGAAAAGAGTGCTGAAGACAGCCAAAAAGAACAACAGATGAGTCCTAGAAGAGATGAAACCTGAACTATCAGTGGAAGGAAGGATTACTAAATTGGGACTGTCATACTTTGGGCACATCATGAGAAGGCACGACTCATTAAAAAAGACAACAATGCTTGGAAAAGTAGAAGACAGGAGAAAAATAAGTAAACCACATACCAGATATATAGATTCAGTAAATGAGACTAAGGCCATGAGCCTGAAGGAACTATGCAGAGTGGCTGAAAACAGGGATGTCTTGGAGGTGTTTCATCCACAAGGTCACCATGAGTCAAAGTTGACTTGAATGTAGTTAACAACAACAACAACAACAACAACAACAGAGGATGGGATGGAAAAGTAGTGCTGGCATTTAGCAGAGCCCAGTGGAAGCTTCCTTTAAATGAGCGGAAAGGGCTCAGAGAGGGAAGTCCTTTAATTCACTTTCCTCCCCTTGGTCCCTAAGATAACTCATTTGTCTGATGGAGATTTCATAGGGTGTATCTACACTACAGAATTAAAGCAGTTTGATATCACTTTAATTGTCATGACTCTACCTTACAGAATCCTAGGATGTGTAGTTTGGGTCTGTTCAGCCTGGTCTGTCAGAGAGCACTGGTGCCCTCACCAACTAGAAATCCTAGGATAATATAGAATAGCATCATGGTGGTTAAAGTGGTGTCAAATTGCTTTATTTCCATAGTGTGGATATTCCCATAGTCTCTTTAGATTTATAGAAGTGCTACACCAGTTCTTTGCCACTCTCATAATAACTCACTATGGGTCTGTGTCCCCCTGTGTGTGTGTGTGTGTGTGAGAGAGAGAGAGGGGGGGAGTGTAGGGTGTTCAGATTTCAAAGATGCATGCACATAATATTATTTCATCAACCTCCCCTCCAATAAGTCCTTAAAATCAAGGGTGGGAATCAGGAGGCCCTTGAGATCTTGCTGAACTGCAGTTCCCAGCAGTCCTCAGTAATAGCTATACTGACTCTGCTGGGAGAGGTGGTCTAATAATAAGTATAGGTCATCATGATTTCCACTCCCTGTCTAACACAGTATTTTTAAACTCCTTGATTAAAAAAAGCTTTTGGAGGATTTGGTTGTGAGAGTAGATTAAATGAAAATTTGGGGTAAATTCCTGCTTGTGGATCTTGGGCAGATTCACAACTTTCTTTTATCTTTCTTTTGTGTCATTTGTGCTACCACAGTTTGAACTCACTGGAACTAAAGAGCACTTTGGGCTGTTCTGAAGTGGAACAGAACAGAAAAATGTGCAGAAATTTAGATGCTCACGCTGCATTTATATCATCCTCTTCTAAAAACAAGCAAACAAAAAAACCTACCGAAATAAAACTGCTTCCTACACTCTGTAACCATGTATCCTAGTATCTGTATCAGGTTTGCTTTAGGAAAATCAATTTCCAGGGAAAAGATAAATAATTCATGAATAGTCTCACTTGTTGCTGTATTCTATTATCACTGTGCCTCTTTGGAAGAAGAATAGTGGCCTAGATGGACCATTGAGCCAACCTTTATAAAACTCTACTTTTTGTTCAAAGCTCAGCTGAAATCATAACTTGAGAGTCTTGAGCTTATACCCATAAATAAATAATGCATAGTAGTCCTTATAAACACACATTAAATGAGTCTTAAACATAGTACAGTTCTGGAAAGGATACTATCTCACTCTACTCTGAGGACATGAAATCCTCTTCAGTCATCACTGCTGTCAGCCTCCAGTATTAATTTGACTTGGCTTTAGCACTGAATCTTCTTACCTTTTTATTTTTCTTTTAAAAAGAGTGAATGTCAGAGTGAAACTGTGTGAAGAAACTTTATGTCACTGAAATACAGAACAGACGTGAGACAAAAAATATCAAGAAAACTCTTAAGCATTAAATGCATAAGTTTCATTTTGGTTGCAGTGTGGATTAGATGCTCATCAAGGCATTATATGCATAGCTCTAGCTTCCTTTTGGAGCTTTTGGTGCAGTGTCTTTCACTCCTGAAGAAGCTGCTGTTCAGTTGAAAAATCTAGCTGACCTCTTTGAAGTAAAAGCTGGTGGTGGGGGGGGGGGGGGAATCAAGTGAAGCTCAGGCTGTACATGCAGTACCCATTTTCACAAGCAACTTACTTTTTTGGTCTCTGTGAATAATTGTTGGGACTATTTCAATAGCTGGTGAACAAATTCAACCTGTTAGTTTCAAGGTCCAAACTGCAAAAATTGTAGTCTGGCAGTTAACAACTATCTGAGTTTCAAATGCCTAGCTATGATCTGGCCAGCCAGTTGGACCTTTTTTCTGTTTCCAAGGTTTCCTCAATTTCAGTGGCCCTCACCTCACCTTCTGGCACTGTGAATGACACAAATGTCACTTGAGTATTCAGTTCTACTGCTTAAAGATCTTTAACTGGATATGATCCATTGACTTTGAGCTACAGCACCTTTTGCCATTTCAATTTGTAGCCACTGTCATCTAAGCTAAGGTATGATAAATATCCAGTATTTCCATCTACGCTCAGGGTTGGCCCTCCATTTCCACCGATTCTTCATCCATGGATTTAACCATCCAAGGGTTGAAAATATCCCTCCCCCAAACAAAAAAATCACAAAAGCAAACTTTGATTTTTGCCATTTTACATACTGTGCCATTGTATATAATGGGACATGAGCATCCATGGAGTTTAGTATCCACAGCAGGTTTGGAACCAAACCCTAGTGGATACCAAAGGCCCCCTCTACCTTTATTGAATCTCTAAAATATCACCAAAAAGAGTAGGTTTTTGAATGTTCCAGAACACTTTACCATGTTTATTTCTACTTTCAAATAAAGTAATGGTTTGGTTATTCACAGACTAACCAGATCACAGACAAGTCACATTTCTAAATTATATTTGCACACAGCTGCATCAGTAGCTTTCAGTTTCAAAATACAACCTTGCTCAGTTGCACAGGAAGTTTCCCCTGCAGCCATTTCCATTTTTAAAATTCCATCCCATAAAGCAAATAGTCTTGTGTGCTGAATATTTTACACTTCAGTGGAATCCACAGGAAGAGGTGGACATTAAGCTTAACCATAACTTCTCTTTAAGCCACTGTGACAATTCAAAGTAATAGCTCAATTGGACTCCCCTGTGGTTTCTTTGTTCATAAGAACTTTATCAATAGTACCAGCAACAGACATGGAAAATTGTGTCAAGCATTGAATGACATATAATATTAGCTTTGGAAGCATCAGTACAAGAGCAGTGATTTTCTTGAATGTGTCATATTTTAAGATGCCATGAATATAAATAAGATCAAAACCCAAGATCTTCAGGTGCAGCTAATATAACAACAACAATTCACTAAGTGGGACACTTTTGATATCAAAGAAACCACCATCTCTTCATTTAAATCCCTTTAAAAATTCACTTGAGAGAAAGCTTGTAAACGCTGAGTCAGTATTTAGACTGCAAAAATAAGTAAACTACTCAGAACAAAATCAGTTTGTGTACAGCAATGAATTAATGCAACATTACCCAAACAAAGAATTGGACTGTTTAATGTTCCCAGATGCTCTTTTATCTATATTTAGTATTTACTGTATTTCTTTGAATGTTGCTTTATTTGTATGCTTCATTTCATGTTTTGCTATTTTACAATAAAATCAAATTAAAACCATAAAAACAATTATGGCAATATCAACAAGAAAGCTGTAAAACAGACAGAATAGATAAAGCATAAAATAGATGTGAAATCTGTTAACAGAAGCACATGCTCACTGTCCTAAATGAGGTAACAATCTAAAACTGACAAGTTTGTCTCTGAATGAAATTCCACAGGCCAGGAGCTACCACTGAAAAGGCACAGCTGGTAGTAGATAATATCATTGTTTCCTTCCATTTATTAAAGCAAATAAAGACTAGAAAAATTACTAGGCCAACATACAGTAAAGCAATGCTTTATAAATAAATATAGGCGGTTTACAGACCGCCAAATAGTACGTATACAATACGTACTAGGGTTAGGAAGGGGCGGTGCTTCCGCACCCCCCTAACCCTAGTACGTATTGAATACGTACAAGATGGCGGCGCCCTGTTCATACGGCCGCCGCCATCTTTACGTACTGGACGCACAGCGTCCAGACGTGTCGCGCCGCTTGTGACGTAGCGAGCGCGCCCCTGGCGCCTCGCTACGTCGCAAACGCGACGGTAAAAGAAGCTCCATTTTGGAGCTTCTTTTTTCGGTCTGCGCGGGAGTCGGGCCGTCTGTACCCCGCCAATAAGTACCTTGTGCTCAGCAGTTCTCAAATGGACCCTTTCTAGAGAGCAGGCCTTAAGATGTTTTTCACATGAAGTGTGCTGACCATATATTGAATGGCAGCATGGACCTCCGTTGGCTGCATCCCAATATGTGCAGTGCTGTGTTCCACTCCCCCGAGCCTCACACAAGCATGGACCTCCAAAAATAAGTTCAGAGCTCTCTATGCATAGGATTCCACTACACAGAGATATATTTAACAAGAGGAGATTTGGGGAAAAGATGTACTTTGGGTAGGGCCAGAGAGGCAGCCCTGTGTATTTTCTATACATGAAGTTCTGTTCACATAAACACCCCCAACAATTTTTGTTGTTGTTGTTGTTGTTATGTGTTGTCAGGTTGATTTTGGCTTATGATGACCCTGTGAATGAAAAATCAACAAGTTCTTTTATTAACCATGCTGCTCAGATTTTGCAAGCTCAGGGCTGAAGCTTCCATTACTGAGTTCATCCAATTGTAATGCCATCTTCCTTTTCTATTTTGTTGTTGTTAGCTGCCTTCAAGTTGAGCCCTAGTGATACAGTGGTTAAATGCTGGTACTGCAGCCACAATGTTGTGAGTTGAGGGCTCCAGGTTGACTCAGCCTTCCAGCCTTTTGTAGATCGGTAAACTGAATACCCAGCTTGTTGGGGGCCATTGGCTTACAGATTGTAAACCACTCAGAGAATGCAGAGTTCACTATGAAGTGGTATAGAAATGTCAATGCTATTGCTATTCATTGTCCAGCTCATAGAATCATAGAGTTGGAAGAGACCACAAGGGCCATCCAGTCCAACCCCCTGCCATGCAGGAAATCTCAATCAAAGCATCCCTGACAGAAGGCCATCCAGCCTCTGCTTAAAGACCTCCAAAGGAGGAGACTCCACTACAATCCGAGGTAGTATGTTCCATTGTCGAACAGCCCTTACTGTCAGGAAGTTCTTCCTAATGTTGAGGTGGAATCTCTTTTCCTGTAGCTTGCATCCATTGTTCCGGGTCCTGTTCTCTGTAGCAGCAGAAAACAAGCTTGCTCCCTCCTCAATATGACATCCCTTCAAATATTTAAACAGGGCTATCATATCACTTTTTAACCTTCTCTTCTCTAGGCTAAACATCCCAAGCTCCCTAAGTCGTTCCTCATAGGACATGGTTTCCAGATCCTTCACCATTTTAGTCGCTCTCACATCCATACATGGTTATAGGAAAACAATTGCTTTTACAATTCTAACTTTATGCTTAGTTGTATGCCTTTGCTTTTTAGATTTTTTTTTAGTTCTTTCATAGCTAAACAATAAAGATGACCTGGTAAAAGGGGTGGAAGTGGCAGGATCCTTAGGTGGGAATTATGATGTTCTTTAGGAGTTTGTTATACAGTGGAAAGGGGAAGCCAACCATAGTCAGACAAACATTCTAGATGCTAGGAATGCTGATTTTAGTAAACATAGGCCCAAAACAAATGGGCCAAAAGTACTTCCCTTGGGCTGATCTGGAGGCATGGTGTTCATATGACACACACTCTTGGATTGGGCCAAAGTTGTGCCTTGGCTGCCTAAGGCGGCCCAAACCCAATGCAAAAAGGAGTGCAAGAAAGCACTCCTTGCTGACAGTCCATTGTGGACTGCAGCAGTGGCAGCCCTCGGGACCACTGTGTCGGGTTGCTGCAGTCCCATGCCGAATGGGGAGTGGATGAGGTGGGAGCAGCCTCTGGCCACTCTTTTTGCCTTGTCTGCTCGAGGCATAGGGAAATACTGGGTATAATTCCATGATCAGGAATAGTAAAAGAGGAGGAAGTTTTGGGAGTTTCTAAAAAAGGAGATATTTAAGGCACAATTTCAAGCAGTTAAAATGAGGAGGGAAAATGGGAGGTGTCTCAATTAACCAGGTTGGATGACTAAACAACAGTCAACTGAGGTATGTTTTAAACAGAACAGGTATAAGAAATGGAAAAAGAAGGAAATCATCAAAAAGGAATTAAAATAAATAGGTAGCACATGTAGGAGGAAGGCCAAAAAAGCTAAAGTGTAGAATGAACTCAGACTTGCTAAAGAGGTTAAGAAAATAAAAAAGGGCTTTTGGGGGTATGTCTATAGCAAAAGGAAGAGGAAGGAAATGTTAGGCCATCACATGGAGAAGAGGGCAAAATGCTAACAGGACAGAAAAAAAGGCAGAACTACTCAACATGTACTTTGCCTCCATCTTCTCACAACAGGAAGAGGCTGCTCAACCTGAGAAACATAGAGCAGATGGTGCAGTAGGGGAAATGCAGCACAGAATTAGTTAAGAGGTAGTATAGAGTTGCCTGGTTAATCTAAATGAATTCAGGTCTCCAGGGCCAGATGAACTACATCCAAGGATACTAAAAGAACCATCAGGAGTAATCTCAAAACCACTGGCAATAATCTTTCAGCATTCCTGGAGAACAGAAGCAGTAGATTGGGGAGGGCAAATGTTGTCCTCATCTTCAAAAAGAAGAAAAAAGAGGACCCAAACAATTACTGCCTGTGAAGTCAAAGGCTTTCATAGCCAGCATCCATAGTTTTTTGTGGGTTTTTTGGGCTATGTGGCCATGTTCTAGAAGAGTTTATTCCTGACGTTTCGCCAGCATCTGTGAATGGCAGCTTCAGAGAATGCTGGCATGGAAGAGAGTTGGGTATATATGTGTGTCATTGGGTTGGGAGGAGTGATTTCCATGTTAATCTGTGTATTGTTTGTTGATGGCAGGGCCCCAGGGTGGGAGGATATGCAAAGAAGATTAGTGTCTGCTAATTGGTGATCATTATCTGCTGGGAAAGTCCCTGTCCCTAGGTGGTTTTTCATTTGCATTGTCCTGATTTTGCTATTTTTCAGGACTGCTAGCCAAACTTTATTCACTTTAAGGGTTTCTTCTTTTCGGTTGAAATTATCCAGATGTTTATGGGTTTCAATGGCTTCCTTTTGCATTCTGACCTGGTAGTTGTTGCCTTGCTCCAGAATTTCAGTGTTATGTCGGCAACTCATTTGAGCCCTGTAGCCAATGTTGGCTGTACGGCAGAGTAAGCTGGCAAATTCAGAAACGTGGTTCCAGTTCCCAGTAGAGATAGCAGCAACTGGATGTCTTCCAGGAACTGAAGAAATGCAGGAACCTCCGGGGACACACAGCAATCGATGCCAGGCTTCAGCTGATAAACAACCAGAAAAGCCAAGTCTCCCGAAGTGCTTTACTTACATTGCTATAATACAGATCTCTCAAACGAATACCAAACTCCTACTACAATCCACAAGCAATTACTGGAAGCCCCTGAGTTTATATACCCTTCAGACCATGTGGTCTCCCAAACTCAGTGAGTTCCTGTGCAATCAAGTCAGATGTTACATCAGCCAGGTACAAGTGCACACAGGCATCGAAGTGTCCTTGATGTTAAGAGCATCAGCTGTGCTTGATCAGCCTTGTCCTTCCCAGGCTTGATGTTCATGGTCAGCCACACACACATATAAGCGTTTCCAGTGTGCTGACTTTAACCCTTGACAATCTGACAACGGTATTTTATACCCCAGATGGCTTATAAAGTGTTCTGCTACTGCTGATTTTTCCAGCTGACTCAGTCATGTCCCTTGATTTGTGTTTGTACACTGCGTTTGGTGGTCCCTATGTAGACTTGTCCACAGCAGGATGGTATCTGGTAGACTCCTGCAGCCGTGAGAGGGTCTCTCTTGTCCTTCGCTGAGCATAGCATTTGCTGGATTTTCTTGGTTGGTTTGTAAACCATTTGGAGGTTGTGTTTCCTCATCAGTTTACCTATTTTGTTTGTGATTCTTTTGATGTATGGTAAAAATATCTTCCCTTTGAGTGGTTGTTTGTCTTTACTCTTCTGGGTCTGAGCTGGAATAACCATTAGCCTGCAGAGCCCTGACTTGGTGCTTAAATTCATCTTCCAAGAAGTGGAGATCACAGATGCATTTTGCCCAGTCTACCAGTGTTTTTATTGTGCTTCTTTTTTGTCCTGGGTGATGGTTGGAGTTCTTTGCAGTGCCGGACTTTAAATTATATTACCACGCGTGCTTTCTAGACTAGATTTGGGAATGGTTACATTTAGAGAACCAAAAATTATTAGATCTAGAAGGATTTAACTTGATTTATGGGTGGCACACATATCTGTGGTATGAGAAAGAGACCCAAAATAAAAAAAAAATAATGATCATATAATTAGAAAAGCACTTTTGAGAATATGGAAAATTTATAATGGAAATATATACAGAGCCCTGCCAGATTGGGTGTCCCCACATGAAGTGTTGTTAAAAAGAATATGTATAGAAGGCAAAGAATGGTTAAAATACAGGGAGATTCTTAAAAGGGAAAGAGGAATAAGAATAATTAAAACAAAAGAAGAATTAGAAGAGATGGGAATCAAATTACAATGGTTCTCATATTTACAATTGGCGGAGAGAAATAGGCAAGACAAAAAACAGCTAGGCTTCAATACAGAAGAGACAGAATTAGATACAATTTTCTTTAAAGGGGATAAAAAGGGTTAATTTCAAAATTATATAAACTTTACCTCAAATTAGAATTGGAAAAGGAAAGAATTAAACCATGTATGATTAGTTGGGCTAAAAATGTCAGACATTCAATATCACTGGAAAAAGGGGAAAGATCTAAAATTTTCATTATGCACGTATTAAAAATGATCCACAGGTGGTATTTGACCCCTTCCAGATTAAGTAAAATATATAAAAGCAAGACAGGATTATGTTGGAGATGTAATGGGAAAGTGGGTTCATTCTATCACATGTGGTGGACATGCCAGAAAGTTAAAGCTTATTCGAACAAGATTCACAAGATAATACAAAACATACTACAAATTGAAATGAAAATGGAACCAGAATTATTTATGTTTAATATGACAGACAGTAAGGAGATAAGACAGAATTTAAAACCAACTTTGTACTTAATTGTCAGCAACTCATCTGAGCCATATAACCAATGCTGGCATATAGCAGAGTATAACTGGCAAATTCAGAAACGTGGTTCACAGCCCTCAGTAGAGATAACAGCAACTGGATGTCTTCCAGGAACTGAAGAATGCAGGGACTTCGGGGACTCCCCAGCAAACGATGCCAGGCTTCAGCTGATTAAAGACCAGACAAGCCAAGTCTCCCGAATTGCTATATTTATTTACAGAATGCTATCTAAATCACCAACACTATAATACAGATCACACAAATACCAACTCCTGCTCGAACCCACAAGCAATTACTGGAAGCCCTTGAGTTTATATAGCCTTCAGACCATGTGGTCTCCCAAACTCAGTTACTTCCTGTCCCACAGTGTAAAGTGTCCCACTGTGCAATACAGACAGATGTTTCATCAGCCAGGCTTAGTGCACGTAGGCAGCAGAGTGTCCTTGAGTCTATGAGCATAAGCTGTGCTTGATCAGCCTTGTCCTTCCCAGTGCTAGATGCTCATGGTCACACACACATCTAAGCATTTCCAGTGTGCTGACTTTAACCCCTGACATGAATAACAGCAGCAAGGATCTCCCTAGCCAAAGCCTGGAGAAATGATGAAGTCCCAACAGTGGATACTTGGTTATATAAAGCTTTGTAAATAGTGGAGATGGATAAAATTACAATGTTGCTAAGAGATGGAGTAGAAGAAGCAAATCAGATCTGGGACCCGTTAATAAAATTTTGTAAAGACAGATGGTCAGTTTAAAAGGAATTTCTTAATAAGTCTTATTTTTAATTATCACTGTTTTTCTTTTTATTATCTAAACATATATTTTGAGACAAACTGGAAGAAGACCAGAATGTTACAACATGTTTTGATAAAAAGGCAATCTTTTATATTTCAAGGGCATATAAATTTATTTAAACACAAAGCTATGGTGTTGTGAAGGAATAGTAGCCATATCAATTTAAATGTCAATTGAAGAATATATTAGCACAGCTGTTAAGCTTGTATTTACATAGTTAATAAAAGGGGAGGTAAAGGAAAATAAGAAGATAAAAGCAAATGGTTATGTTCTTTCTTTCTATTTTATTTCATTTTCATTTCTGTATATAATGTAAAATTTAATAAAGATTATTTAAAAAAACAAAAACAAAAAACAAATAGAGACAAAATAAGGCCGGATTTTGTATCACATGATAACAGCTGCAAGAATGGTTTATGCAAAGAATTGGAAAAAAGAAAAAAAAACCCAGAGTTATTAATAAAAGAACTAAAGATTTATTCTGGATATTGAGACAGAAAGTTCCCCATTCTGGTTCAGTGTTAAAACTAAAGAAAAAACAAAACCTTTGACCATCAGAAATACATTCCTATCATCCAGCCCCCCCCCCCC
>NC_056523.1:85985931-85997124 GCF_019175285.1 Sceloporus undulatus | reverse complement strand
AACAATAGCAGTTTGGAATATCATCTTTTCTTAGTGATTCATTCTTCCCAATTTCTCTTACTGCAACTTCCACCACACTTTTTAGCATTTGGGTTCAAATTCTAGTTCATACTTACCAGTTCAAACTGATAGTGTGGTCTCCCTCTTTTCCTACTTCCTTCCACTTTAACAAACACCATCATATTTTTTAATGAGTGAGGTGATTCCATGAATTTCCTGTGCTTTTTTAAGACAAGCAATAGTCAGAGGTATTTTTCTAGTTCCTTCCTCAGAAATATAGTCTACAGCACCTGGTTTCATTCATGGTCTCCCACCAAAATACTAACCATGACTTACCCTGCTTAGCATTCAAGATCAGACATTATTAGGTGCCTTTAAGGTTATATCTACACTGTAAAAATAATGCAGTTTCACACCACTTTCAGTGCTGTAGCTCCATCTTACAGAATCCTGAATTTTCTAATTGTACAAAGTCTTCCCTGCCAAAGAGTGTGGGTGCCTCACAAGACTACAAATCATGGCATTCTGTAGGATGGAACCATGGGAATTAATGGTGTAAAACTGCATTATTTCTAGTGTGGGTGCACAGTATATTTATGCTGGCTTAATAAACTTGTACAACAGTATCTGCAAATAAATCTTTATCATGAGTTGACTCTTTCTTGAAAAAGATAGGAATGGAAAAAAGGTATTTAAAATATTGAATTCTGATCAATATTAAATTATGGAGACATAATAAAACAGAATCTATCTCTTGGATTGTTTGCAAACACCAGACAAATGCTGTGAAAAATGCTTGAAGCTACAACATGTACACTACTCTAGAAGGTGGCCTATAAATTCTTTTCTTATATCCAGATGTTTGAGACTATGGTTTCAAAGCCTAGACAACCTTCTCTCTTCCCCTCCATATGTTGCATCTGTATTTTGACAAGAGCTGAAACTGGTTTACCAGAGTCCTCGAAGCCTTCTGTGTTAAATCCTTCTCTGTTCCATAAGAGATCAGAAACTTTAACTGCTTAGCTGCTGTCATCAGTTTAAATATTTTTAGTCTATACTGTTTTGGAAAAAAATTAATCAATTATAAATATGCTAAATTAGTATATTAATGAAAGCATTATGGAAAAAAAATCCTTTAAGGAGATTGTCATACCAGCTCTTTACCGCTGGTAAAACATTGGTAAAACATTTAGGAAGCATGTGTGTGTGAAAGCCTGATGCACTTCTTAAATATCAGGGAATCATCCTCTTGCCTCCAGTGTCCCTGAATTGTTCAGGGAGCAGTCATTTCCCATTAAAGGAAACTTAAGATTTTCATACCACTGCTTACTGTGGGGTAAGCGCTGATAAAACTCCAGTAAAACCCTTAGGAAGCACATGTGTCCAAAACCCTGACGCACTTCCTAAACATCAGGGAATCGTCCCCTCGCCTCCACTGTCCCTGAATTGTTTGAGGACCAGCCATTTCCCATGAACAGAAACCTTGTGTTCATGGGAAATGACTGCTCCTCAAATGATTCAGGGATGCTGGAGGCGAGGGGACCATTCCCTGATGTTTAGGAAGTGTGTCAAGCTTTCAGACACATGTGCTTCCTAAATGTTTTATTGTCATATCACCAGCGCGTACCCCATGATAAATGCTCGTATGAAAATCTGGTAAAAATAATGACATGAAGCATCATATCTCATTGTTAGTTGTATATCAGCATGACCTATTTATCTTTCTTCCATTCAGCTAACATTCTACCATCAGTTTTAGAAATCACACAGAACATACAGAACAGTGGATCTCAACCCCGATCCACTGGCAAAGGGGATTAGAATAGGGAGCCTTGGTGGTGCAGTGTTTAAATGCCAGTACTGCAAGCCACAAGGTTGTGAGTTTGATCACAGGGGCTCCAAGGTCCACTCAGCCTTGCATCTTTCCATAGGTCACATGTTGGGGGCCATTAGCTTACACATTGTAAACATCTTAGGGAGTGCTTAGTTCACTGATAAGCAGTACAGAAATGTACTTACTATTGCTGTTGTTCTTACTATATAAAATAGGTTGGAGGATTTCACTGCTGATAAAATGGGCATATCCAGCCCATTGGCATCCAGTATACTAGTTTTCATGGGCTGGGCCTGGTAGGACCAACACGGATTCATAAATTCAGGTAACCCTAGGATCAAGCTGTTCACCTATGATAGATTGATCTGGTTGTCAAAAGTCAGGTTTTGGATTCAGTGTAATAGTCTGACCTAAAAGGTAAGTCAAGATGCCAGCAGGCAAACATTGCTCTCTAAATCACTGTTGCCAGCAAGTTGCCTCCGTTGTTATAGGCATTGTCCAGAAACATGATGATGAACTCTTTTGTGCATTAAGTAGCAGTTGAAAATTGTTATTTTATTACATTAACATGTCATGCCATTACCAGTAAGGAAAATGTAACAATTTGCCTTCAAAAATCATGAAAGTCACAAGGGATGGGAAAGACATGTGATGATAACTGGGTTTACTTTTGTTTTTCTTTGGTAAAAATGAAAGAATCACAAGATAAACAAGAGAGGTACTGCTCACTCATCCCCCTTCCTGACACAACTGCCCACTGTCTTCTAGGTGACTGAGTGTTGTGCTGGTTTGCACGGAGTCTCCCACATGGACAAATTGGAAGAATCGTTGAATGTTAATGACAGTCTATATGGCTGTGACACTTAGAGCACTTTATCAATCAAATGTGGCACATTCTGCCAGCTTGGCCACCTGTTCCACTCCATCAGTGTCAGAAAGTATTTCACAGAGGGCCACAGGTGCCAGCTGTCATTCTGAAAGAAGCATCAGGATGGCCCTAGGATAAGTGTGTTAAGGAAATTTGCTCTGATTGATTTGTGTGTGTGTGTGTCTACAGAGTTATTTGTTTTGTTTTGTTTTTCTGGAAAGGAAAACAAACAGGCAAATTAGTGACTGACAGTACATTCCTATGCATATCTATTGAAAAGCAGGTTTTTTTTGGGGGGGGGGATCAACTTCCCTGCCCCTCTGCTTACACCCTTCATAATCCCATCCACCTGCATCATGGCAAAAAGGTAAAAATTCCAAGCTCTGATCAAATGTAAATCTTACTTAATTAAATGAGTTAAATCATTTATCATTTACTCTTGTTAATAAGGCCCATATGCATCTGAGGAAGAAGACTTAAGTCTATTAAAGCTCATGCTGCCAACTTCGTTCTTCAGTTAGTCTCAAAGGTGCTGTAAGATCTCTCTACATATTGCTGATATGATATGTGTAAATAATATTTATCTGACTTTAATGGTTGTCAGAATTTTTATTGATTTCATGAGCTACTGTTAACTAGCAACCTATATGTGTCCGTGTGTGTGCATGTGCATGTGCATGAGTATGAGTGAGTGAATCCTCCAAAGCTTCCTAAGCCTGGCCACCATACATGAGAGCTGATGTGGTTTGGCTCTCTTGGGCTTTTTAATCTGACAGTCTTTGTCCTTTCAGAATTCTCTCTCTTCAAAATCAGTGTAAATTAGTTATGGCATCCATAGGCTAGCATAATTGAAGGTCTAATCCTGGGATCTCCTGAGATAATGTGTGTATTCAAAAATTGCCTACACTTTTCAGAACCTCTGGAATGCTCTCTTTCATCAATGATAGATCTACAATGGACAGGCTTTCCACAATCATACTCTCCCCATTGGAAGAGAGAGTCTCCATTCCATCATAATGGCACTCATAAATCCCTAGTCTTATAATATCTAAAGGAACTGCATGATTAACCATACAAGAAAAATAACATTTATAGAGATTTTTAGTCACTTCATATCTTGGAGAGTCTACCTATGATCGTGAATTTTACTAATTAATAATAGTTCTAATTTTTCACAAATAATCATCACGTTGTTCTTTGGTTGTGTAGATATATGTCAGTGATGTTCATCATGGCCCTCACACCTCTTTTTCTGCACCACTCCTTGCTGCAGCATCAGTTATTGGTAGTCCAGTGTGTCACCTTCTACCCAGGAAATTGAAGGCTAGACATTGCCTACTCTGTTCTGGAACATAGTCTCTTCCACAGGGCATGCTACCAAAAAAAGATGAAACCTTGGACTACACAGTCAGCCCTCCTTATCCACAGGTTTTTTAACCATAGATTCAAGCAACCATGGCTTGAAAATATTCAAAAATGTATACATTTGCCATGTTATATAAGGGACACCATTTTGCTATGCCACTGTATTTAATGGGTCTTGAGCATCCATGGAATTTGTTATCTATGGGGGAATCCTGGAACCAAATCCCAGCAGATAATAAGGGGCGACTGTACAAGGAAAGGAAACATATAAAGGCACCAAATTCATAGTGGTCTCAGTCCAAGGTCTATTCTTTATTTTGAACTTATACATGTTAATGAAAATAGTGTGCAATCATCACACCCTGTGGAATTTTTTGCTCAGTGCTCCAGTTGTAGATCGCTGCCAAGATTCAACGTCTTGAACACAAACATCTCATTATTTACGCCAGAAAATTAATCTTTCATAGAATCATAGAGTTGCAAGAGATCTCAAGGGCCATCCAGTCCAAATCTCTGGCATGCAATAGGACACAATCAAAGCACCCCTGACAGATGGCCATTCACCCTCTGCTTAAAACCCCCCAAAGAAGGAGACTCTACCACTCTCAAACTGCTCCTAACATCAAGAAGTTCTTCCTAATGTTTACATGTTTTCCTGTAGCCTGAATTCAATTCAGGTGCATATTGTGAAATGCTTGTATGAATATGGATCTCTTTCCATGGAAGAGAACATGTAATTCATTCTTAAGAAGGAGTTTATGAATGCTTTGGATTGTGACTGTGTCTTTAAGAAGAACATCTTGATACCAGAGATGCCCATTGATAAAGGAGGATTAGACATGGTTAGACATCAGTAGTTAAGGGTATTTTTAGATCTGTTGAACTTTATCTTATATTCATTTTTCACATATATCAGAAGTGATAAGCATGTTTAGTGCTCTTTATGCTACAGATACTTTTCCTCCCCCCTCCCCAGCTTTATAATTTTACAATTAAAGAAGGTGTGTTCAGATGTAGTTAAAGTAGGTGTGGTTTAACACTCAGTTTTCTTACAACTGAAATTACAAAATGAGAAGTAATTTGGGTATAGGAAAGGATTAGCTAAGATTACACTTGTATACCACAAAGGAATTTTCTGCAGGTTAGAAATCTACAGTAAAACACTAAGAATTGAAAATATTTTACTTAGGGGCCATTGTTGTAGTTAGTGCCTTGAAGTCAACCTCAACTCATGACAACCCTGTGGATGAGACATCTCCAACTCTCCCTATTCTCCACTGTTCTGCTCAGGTCCTATAGGCTCTGGCTTGTGGTATCCTTGACTGAATCTGTCCATCTAGATGAAGGGCTGAGAACCATTTTTTTTTAATTTTGTAATTTTTTTCTCCATTTTTTCCCCTTTTTGTCCAATATTTTCTCTTTGCCATGTACATCTTGGCTGTAAAATATTGGATGGATAATTTAGTTTCAGCTGTGTTTTTCCTCAGTGGTGAAGATATTGGTATTGATCTTTGTTCTGGAAGATATTTTAGTGTACTCTTTCAAATCATGATGTTGCTTTCTGGAAGATACTTCTGTTTCAGGACAGACTTTTGATGAAGAAGGGATGATTGTCCAATATTATTCTTGCCTGCCTGAGATAATATTACTAGAGGTTGGAAACAGATGGGCCAAAAGAAGTGGCTTCCAGCCACTTTAGGGGTGTGTGATTTACATGCCATGTGCTCCCAAAGTGGAAGGAATCTGCTCTGAGGCCGTGCTGAGGCAGCAGGAGCCAGACTTTTCAGGAACAGATTATATCGGTTCCTGCTGATGGCCCATTTGGACCTGCAGTGATGGCCTGCTTTGGAAGTGGGCCATGTGGTTGCCACAGTCCCAGCTCAGTCAGGACTGGAGCAGCATCTTGCTGCTCCTTCCGGGCCATCTGCATTGGCCCTTGGATGTCCATTGATGTGAGACAAAGATAAAATAAAATATCCAGAAGGGCTCTCCCCTCTAAGAACAGGAAATCATATTGAAGGAAACCAAAAAATTGCAGGTGCTATTAATTATTTATTGGATAATGGACCCTATATTATTAGAGGCGATGCCCTTCCTTGTAATATAAAATGAGGTTTTATCCAAAAATTCACATGGTCATTATTATTTTCATCTAAAATGTGCTTACTAACTGATACACCACCTTTTATATAAAGGACACAGGTTAGTTCCACACCAGAGGGAAGGTGGGAATAGTTTGGTATATATGGTCTATGAACTAATAGACATTTTCAGTGTTATCTTTTTATTATTATTATTTTCTAGGCCCTAGACACTAGATTGCATGATAAATCATTTATCATTTATCATGATAAATCATGTAATCTGTTAAAAGGACAGACTTCTAATTTAATTGGGTATTTAATATTGTGATTTTGAAGGCAAAAAATATCCATTGTCTCTTCTTTTCATGCACAAATGTGCTTCTTTACAGTATACCTGCTTATTACAGCGTTCACATACAGAATTACCACCATTGCACATGCCTCTATTTGGCACAGAAATATCTCTGAATGAGATCCTAGGAGTTCAGCACACAACTTACAGAAACAAGCCACTAGTTTCGTCCATAGTTTGCTGGGCTGTTGCAATATGAGCATGAACCATCTGTTGCTTCAGTGGAACTGGGAAACAGACACATTCATATATGTGATACGATTCCACATAGTCTTTATGGCTTCAGCTAAAACTATCTAAGAGATTAGTAACTCACTAAGGATGATTTTATAGACTGTGCAGCTGGCCTATTTAAAACTAGATGACTGTCATAGAAAAGAAATGTTTCATCAATGCATAAAAAACTTGACTAGATAGAATCATATTTTAAAAGATTTAGCAAAAACTAAAGAAGAAATAGGAAGATTTCTAACATTTAATATGTACTAGGATGGAAAATGGATGGGTGAAGGATTTTATTATCTGTAATCTGTTAAAAGGACAGAGTTCTAATGATTGAGTATTTAATACTGTGATTTTGATAACAAACATATTATGGTCTATTGCACTAAACCAAATTTGCAGGAGATAGAAGAACTCCAGGATGGTTTCTCAGATGATGGTGGTGGTGGTGGTGATTGTCTTCCCACATGTACACAATGATGACCATGAAATAATGCTTCATAATGAAATATGCTAGTGGTATTTTGTGGCCACAGGGAGATGGTGCTCCCCCCCCATCTCCCCCTCAAAATCTACATTTCTTGCAGAAAATGGTGCTTCAAGAGGGAACAAGTCATGGTAAGGGACTTGGTGCCACAGAGACCTGGGAATATTTTATTCTCCCCCTTCCCACAGGTAGTCCAGTGACTCTGAAATGGAGGGTTTTTATTCAATACTCTTTTCTGCTTTTTAAGTAATGTAATTGAGAAAGACAGCACTCAGATCTGAAGCTATGTTTGGCTATGAATGTACAGAAGGCTAAAACCAATTGTTGAACCAACTAGAGCAGAGTCATTGTATCAATGGGATTAGCATAATCAGACTGGTTTTTAAAAGTCTGATTAATATCAAGGGTATACTCTTGTCAAGACTGGAAATTGGATTTGGTTCACAGTTTTGGAAATCATCTGAAACAGTCTAACATCATCACCACACTGCATTATGTTTCCCAGCAGCTTGTTAATAAATTTAATTAGAGAGGGGTTGCTCACAAATGACACACTGAACCACTATCCTGTAATCCTTTCCCTTTTGGTCAGATGCAGTATCTGTCCAGAGCTTTCCTGGTGTTCAAAACAAAATAAATGGCCTTCTTTTATTGCTTTACATTTTTATAGTTTTATATACTGTTATTTTTCACCATAGCAGAAGATCCATTTACATTGAAAAAGTTGGGTATGGAGCTATTTGTGGGTTTTGGAAGCACTCAGAGACCTCAGCTCCTCATCTGGAGTTTCATATTTGTAATAGAGTGTGGCACAAAGTCAATTAATAGGTTATGGAAAGAGAGCACTGTTGGGTACAGACTGTAGAATGTCAGATTACTAAGACGGTCGTGTAAGGAGTAGTTTCCATTCAGGCCTGAAGGGACCTCTGTGACATTCAGCCAGATTACATTGTGGGTTTTGGAATGAGCTAAATTAAGTGTGAAGGGATGAAACAAAGCTTAATTGATTTTAATTTCTCCTCTCTGTGTGCTGGTCTTCACAAATGGATTTAATAGTACAAATTTAATAACAGAGGTAAAAATGAAAGATCTTGAATTCTAAAAGGAGGGGCTGAGAACTATTGGATAATTATTCATGTATACTGATGAACTGCTGAGGATTAGTTTCTAACTTGCTACCTATTTAGTATTATTGGGAATTTCATTAATGTCATACCTCAACATTACTGAAGTATAATAAAATCCCACATGCTTTTAGTTAGATGCTTCCACATTTCAAAAGGCTTAATGGTACTAACAAAGATGAATTTTGTAGTAGCCACTAGATTACCCTTTCAAATGCAGCAGAAATAGCACATTTACAACTTGGGGTTATGGTCCTGCCACGTCATATGAATGCTACACAGGGGTGTACAGTGACATAATGTGGTGACTCAATCATGTACTCAGACATCAATAGAGGCAAAGCCTCCTTGGTATCTGTTGAAAGAAAAGCCAGTGTAGCACTACAAACAAAGAAAGCCATAGCAGCTTGGTGATGCACCTGAATTTCTTTGATACAGGAGGCATAGATTGCTTCTGTGGCATTGAGTGCCTGTTACAAATTTAGGTTCATCTGCCAGCTGTAATCTTACCTTGCCTGGCCTTTGTCATCTATACTCTGGTATGCTCCAGGTCACACAAGTTTAGAGCACTCAGTGTGAGGCTGTCTTTGAAGATGGCTTAGCAACTCCTTCTTTGGCATGTAAAATTGCAGCACCAATAGAACAGGTGTCACAGTGGCTCTATGTTATATCTGGGGTGAACTGAAAGTGTAATATTAGTTTTATGCCACATGGATAATGTGTATTAGATTAGCATCTCTCTCTCTCTCTCTCTCTCTCATTAGCTTTGTGGGTCTTGGTCTTGTATCTTCTCATCCAATTACAGTAGTGAAAGATTGTTTCCAGCAAACTTTGTATAGAGTGATTGACCTTCTGTCTAGCTGGACTATGTTTGGAGGAACATTGTAAGCAATACAAAAAAGCTTGATTTATAAAGAATGGATTCTGCTTTAGGTGATACTATAGCTGTATGTGCTTATGTACAACAAGCAAGGCAAACAGCTGCCTCCAGATTCCTTTACTGAACAGTTATGAAGAGCCAAACAGAAAGGAAAGGGGAAAGCAGATTAATCTGCTTCACTAGCCACCCCGCCATGTTGAAAAAGCATAGATCTATAAGCTTCATCACCAAAATGGAAATCATAAGAAAAATGAAAGCTATTGGAAGACAGAAAAATCATCCCAGGGTGCTTTTTTGAAGATTCTCTGCCGTGGTCTCTAGAAAATTCAAAATGTTTTAGTTTACTTATGAAATGCTTACCTTAGCCAGTAGTTTCATTTCACATTTACATAATGTTAGCTTTGACTCAAAGGTTTGCTGAAACATGCTGAACTGCTCTTCTTTTTTGTGGTTTAAGAACCTATCCCTAGTCTTTCAATGTTATTTCTACTTCTGGTACCAATGTTTTTGTGAAAGAAATAAAGCCCAGAACTACATCTGCTTAAGTAAGGTATACACATACTTTCTATGTTCTTGAAAGAAAATAAAGTGGAGGGGAAACCCTTATTTTTCATGAGAATAAGCAAAAACAACAATTCCCAAGCAAAGTTAGAACAACAGAAGAACATAGAAGTAACATACAGATTGCTTATTGTTTATAGTCTTTGTCCGTTTAAAGTTCACTTGTGTCTCAAGAGCCTGACTTAATAAGGGAAGAATTGTTAGATTCAGATAAGTTTTTCTATATTGTAACTGTGCTATGGAAACATGTTGTGAAACCAGCTGCCATGAAATTGAATTACAGGTGTTCTATTCTTCACTGATCAAATTGCTCCATTATACTGTGGGCCTTTTCATTTTGTTTTGAACAAATACCTGCAATTTTCTAGGATCCAAAGAAATCATGGAGTAAGTAGTTGAGGTTGTTTAAGGTTTCCATTGCAACAGGATATTATCCATGCTTCTTTGCGGTGTGGCTCCCTGCCTCCCATCCTTTCAATTGTACATCAGCTTGTAGAGAGAGAACATGATTGGGGCTTTCTTGTAAAATGTGTACATCCAATCTTTTACATGTTTCCTTTAAGATTCCTGTCAGTGAGGCCATTACATTTATTTATGACCTTTAACAGTGCATGCAGCAAGGTGATCTGTATGGGCCTATCATATAATTTGCAAGAGCATTACTTGGTTAAAATTATTTTTTAAGCAAATCCATTCACAAACATTTGTTTCAATGGATTCTGAATTTTTTTTAAAAGACAGACAAGTCCTGTTGCTACTGAATCAGAAAATCTTAGCTATATATTCTGTTGAATTATTAAGTGGCTTTGACTTCTCATGGTTGCATACCCAGAGCTTTCAAAAAGACCAGAGGGAGATGTGGGAGAGAATTTGTGCCGAGAAGAATGGTGCCAATGACATCTGGGGAGTGGTTTGAAAATCTGGGCATCCTCTTCAGTAATGTTGGACATCTTAGCAATAATAATACGAAAAAAAATCTATGTATCCTGCAAAAAAGTTCAGATCTTATTTGTATGATGGTTCCCATCATCATCATCATCATCATCATCATCATCTGTGTGATCAAGGAGTCTTCATGGACTGCTGCCACACTATAGTAATAAAGCAGTTTGATAATACTTTAACTTCAATGGCTCAATGCTGTGGAATTCTGGAATTTTATAGTTTTCTGAGATATTTAGACTTTCTTGTCAGAGAGCTCTGGTGCCCCACAAAATGACAAATTCTAGAATTCATAGCCCTGAGCTATGGAAGTTAAAGTGGTGTCAAATTGCATTATTCCTGCAGTGTGGCAGCATCCCAAGTTCCACAGAAGCTTTTCCCAATATAGTGCTCTCCAGATATTTTGGATACAACTCCCACCATAGAGGAACACTTTGAATATAGTCAATTCAGAGCTTGGAAACATTATTATTA
>NC_056523.1:85932435-85985921 GCF_019175285.1 Sceloporus undulatus | reverse complement strand
TTATTATTATTATTATTATTATTATTATTATTATTATTATTATTATTATTTGGTGCTGTCTACCAGAATGCCCCATCCAGCATGGCCACTGGGTGTATGTATGGGTAGAGTATTAAATTTGATACATGTAGATACATATCATATGTAGCATTAAGCATTTTTGATAATAGGTCTGCAGTATATGTATCAAGGTCTCCCTTTATTTCACGTTGTTCTCTCTTTCATGTTACAACTTCTGTTACCTCCGCTTCTCCTTTTTCTTTCTATTTTGATTTCCCTAATGTTTATTTTATTGTAACTTTTGTATCAAACAGAGTCTTGTTTTCTCCCCTCTGCACCCACTAAGAAGGAGTACAGGATGTGTGCAGGCAGCACAGTGAGTGAGTGATAAAGGAGAAAGGGAAGATTGTACATGCTTTCATATGCTCATCTAGTCCTCTTCTTTATCTCAGTACTTGGCAGATAGAGTTCATTGTGCAGATATGCAACATGTTTTGGAATGAGGGAGGGTTTCAATCTCCCCCTAAGCACAATGGTACACTATTAAGTCCTATGGGAATGTTTTATTTTATTTCATTTATTTCAATATTTGTTTATTACCTATCAACCTACCATGACTCTCTGGCAGCAAACAAAAACAGGTAAAAAGCATTCTTTAAAACAGACTGTAACAACCTTTTAAAAAGTTTTTAAAAGCACATATGATTAAAACAATAAGAAAAGCCATTCCTAGTTTTGGGGACCAAAACCATGCAAACCAGTCACATGATATTTTGTACTTGTATCATTTGATAGGTCAGTTTCAATCATATGCTTTCCATGCAACTGTAATGTGGGAGATTGTTGGGCATTTAGTAGTGAAAATGAAAAAAGCCCATAGAATTACGAAGTCAGAATAGCAGTTAAATGTATAATATGACACTTTTCCTGCAGAAACAAGATGAATGAATGGTTGTCACAATATTTCCCCCTTTTCCTCTAGAGTTCATCTTCCTAGCAGTTGCACTCAAAGTGATCTTAATTTGCCTGTCTTTCACTATCAAGTAATGATATCTTGCTTGTCTTGATTTATTTGTCCAAGTGATCTCCTAGTGAGGGTGCTCATGTCTCCCCCCCCCCCTCAGTTTTGAAAGATTAACTTTTAAAGCATGTAGTGGTTAGGAAAGATTTTAGAGCAGATCATTAAACAGAGAGTCTGTGAACATCTAGATGGCAATTCCATAATCACAAAAAGTCAACACAGGTTTCAAAGAAACAAGTCATGCCAGACAAATCTGATCTCTTTCTTTGATAAAATTACCAGTTTGGTAGAAGAAGGGAATGCTGTGGATATAGTATATCTTGATTTCAGTAAGGCCTTTGACAAGCTTCCCCATGAGATTCTTGCAAACAAGCTTGTAAAATGTGGGCTAGATAAGGTAACTGTTAAATGGATTTGTAATTGGTTGACCGGCCAAACCCAAAGGGTGCTCAACAATGGCTCCTTTTCATCCTGGAGAGAAGTGACCAGTGGGGTCCCACAGGGCTCTGTCCTGGGCCCAGTGCTATTCAGCATCTTTATCAATGACTTGGATGACAGAATTGGGGGCATATTTATCAAATTTGCAGATGACACCAAATTTGGAGGAATAGCTAATACTCCAGATGACAGGATCAAAATTCAAAATGAACTGAATAGACTAGAAAGTTAGGCCAAAGCTAACAAAATGATATTCAACACAGAAAAATGTAATGTACTGCACTTAGGGCAGAAAAATAAAATGCACAGATATAGGATGGGGGACACCTGGCTGAACGAGACTACATGTGAAAGGGATCTAGGAGTCCAAGTAGACCACAAGTTGAACATGAGTCAACAGTGTGATATGGCAGCTAAAAAGGCCAATGCAATTTTAGGCTGCATCAATAAAAGTAGGGAACTGTCTGACTAAAAGATTGTATGTACAGCGCTGTGTAAATTTACAGCGCTTTATAAATAAAGGTTAATAATAATAATAATCAAGAGAAGCAATAGTGCCACTGTATTCTGCTCAGGTCAGGCCCCACCTGGAATATTGTGTCCACTTCTGGGCACCACAATTCAAAAAGGACATTGAGAAACTGGAGCGTGTCCAAAGGAGGGATATGGATAGCTTTTCCACTGGCATAGCCACAATATATCTCTAGTTTTGGTGCAACGTGGATATAACACAGCTCTGTAATTTACAGTAATGAATCAGACTTTTTGGTGATTTTAATAGGGATGAACAACAGATCTCAGTAGAACTTCAAAGCACTTGTTTTCTACAGTACTTACTTACAATGAAATCGTTCTTGTCAACACAATGAAATTTACTTCTCAGTAGGGATGCATAAGCTTGCGGTGTATCTTTGTCCCAGGTTCTTAATGAGTTTTTAGTTCTGAGATTTTGTTTTCATTGTTTTTGCTTATAATTTATTTATAGCAATGTTTGCATGTTGACAGAACTACATGGCTGCTCTAATACAGTACTAGCTTTTTGCATCTCATATCCATTTCAACATCCATGGAATGATAATTTTATTCCCTAGTCATGACTGTGAGTATAAAATTAATCTTGAATATTATGTCATATATAAACTTGTAAAGTTTTAAACCTTTGTGCCTGGCTTCTAAATGAACATATATAGGACTAGGTTGCCTTTCCACAGTGAACACAAAGTTTCATCTGTTTCAATTCATCATTACAAACACACAATCAAATTCCTGGAAGTAGTAACACTGTTCCCAAAAAGAAGTGAGATAACACTTGAAAGTTGTCATTTTGTTTCTATAGGAAATGACAGCTTGTGAATTCCATCAGTTAATCCACTATTGAAATAACTAGTAATGCCTAGAATGTGTTGATTGTATAGTTTAGCTGCAAATTAGTTAAGTGCATGTGCATTTAATTGTTGAGACCATTAAAAGCTGCTTTCCTGCTCATATCCTCAACCTGATTAGCATAATCAGACTGATTTTAAAAATCTGATTAATATCAAGCGTGTACTCTAGTCAATACTAGAAATTGGATTTAGCTCATAGTTTTGGAAATCATTTGAAACAGTCTAACCTCATCACCACACTATTTCCCATTAGCTTGTTAATAAATTGAATTAGGGAGACACACTGAACCAGAAATGACACACTGAACGACTGTCCTGTGGTCCTTTTCCTTTGGTCTGATGTAGTATCTGTTCAGAGCTGTCCTGGTGTTCAAAACAACAACAAAAAGACCTTCCTTTATTGCTGCATATTTTACATCTCGACAGATTTATATACTGTTATACACAATGCTCATCATACCTAGTCAGCATGGTCAACCTAGCACCGGGTTGTGGAAAGCTGGACTGTAGATGTTGGTTAACTTAATTGTGTTATATTTATCCAATGTTACACACATCAAGAATTCCCCACAATTTTCTTCTGTGATGATGTCCATTTCACACTGTGGAAAACACATTCTGATTGGATGACACTCATTTTACATACACCACACTTGGCAGTGCAATCCTATGCATGTTTGTTTAGAAATAAATTCCCCAGTAAGTGTATTTAGGATTGCAGATTTTTTCTTAGTTAACACAGTTGGTTTTCTATATTCACAGATTCAGCATCCACAGATTCAACCATCTACAGCTTCAAAATATTTTTTTAAAAAATTCAAAAGGCAAGCCTTGATTTTGCCATTTTATATAAGGGGCACAATTTTATTAAGCCATTGTATATAATGGGATTTAAGATCCATGGATTTTGATATCTACAAGAGTGGTGGTCCTGGAACCATAGTTCAGTGTATACCAAGGGCCCACTGTATAGGATTTTATATTCCTACCATTTATTTTTCTGCTCCTTATAAGTTTTTCATTTCATTTCGTTTTGTTTTGTTTGCAGAATATTAGCATGAGTGACAGTTGTTGCTAGAAAGTATGAGTCATTGTCTAATTACAGCAAAATAAATTTGCTAGAACAGGCCAGACTAATGAATATGTCACACTTACCCTGCTCCCATTTGTGCTATTTGAAGTATATGTTCTGGTCACACATTAGAGGGGCATCAGAAAGTAACCCTATTTCTTCAGAAAATAAATCAACACATTCTTGTCCACTATGCTGTCTTCCATTTAAATTTATTATTTGCATCAGTTTGACATTCTTCATCTAGTTTTAGCTGCCCAGATTTTCAAGGTAGTCCTTCCCTTCTCCAAGTATGTGAAGGGATCTTGTGGCTTATATAGTAGAACTTTCTTTGGTTTCTACTCTGAAGAAGTAGGCTTAAGTTTACAATAGCTCATTCCACCAGCTTCTTTCTTTCAGTTAGGGACTATACAAACAGACCCTAAGAGGTGGCATGCAGCTGCCCTTTTACTGGCCAGATTGAGGCCACAGCCACCACACACCATGGGCCTGATCTGGCCTCTTGAGGGCACAAAAAGGAGCCGCGAAATGTAGCTCCTTTTTGCACCCTCTAAAGGGTGTCACAGCTATGGCAGCATGGCTTTGTGATGCCCTTTTGGCACTGCATCATCTAGATGCAGCGCCAGGGTTGCGGCATGATGCCAAGCGCCTTCTAGAAGGGCACGTGGCATCATGGCATGAGGGGGCGGAGTCATGGCATCCAGCATGTGGAAGCTCCACCATGACTCCACCCACAGGCTGGCACTTTGTGCCAGTCTGTATTGGGTGTCAGTCTCAGAGATGCTACAAGATCCCCTTTGTGTACTGATTTTCCAGACTAACATAGCTATGTTGTTCCCTTCTCCAAGTAGTCAGCTTTGAAAGCAGTTTGAAATACCAGCTGTGGAGAATGTTGGTGTACAGCCAATGGGAATGAATCCAGAAAAAAGGTGGGGTTACTTTCAAGAGCGGATATAAATAGAGAGACAAAGGTGTCAGTTAGGAGGTTGTGTTATTTCGCCCTGAGGAGTTAGGCAGCTGAGGAGGCTGGGTAAGACTGTTGTGAAGGGCAGTTAGAAGAGGTTTAGGTACCCAAGTTAAGGACAAGAATGGTCCAGAGTTAAAGTGTATTTGATAGTATGCTGCTTGGGGGGGGATATATATATATTGCTAGGAAGTTGTGAAGATTAGAAAAGTAAATAAACATTAGGAAACTGAGGAAGTTAAGTTGGTGGCTGGTGTGGTCAGAGATAACTAGAAGGGTTAAGAAATAGAAAGGCTAGATAAAGGTTTGGTGGGAACTAAGAGTATATAAAGAAACATTGATAAAGTCAAGTAGAGGAAACTGTTAAATCGTGTAACTACTGAAGTATTGATACACCGTATCAGGCGTGAATACCATCCACTAAGAAAGATATTGTAATCAACCCAGCTTGTACATAAAATTCTTTTGTTTGTTGCAAGAAGTAGTTGTCTGAAGTGGTTAAAGAAACATATTCAAAACACTAGCAAAAGAGAGAAAAGACATTTATTAGTTGGGACACGTCAGAGAAAAGTAGTTGATGATGATGATGATGATGATAATAATAATAACATATTTATTTATATCCCGCCTTTTCCATTTGGGGATCGAGGCAGGTAACAACAGAGTTTATGATACACAATATAAAAACAATAAAACCCACAAAACCCTGACCCTACCCTCCCTCCCAAACTATAAAAATTAACATAAAACATGATTAAGATATATAACAGTAAATACACTACAAGATTATTCTACAATCCGCAAATGACGAGGAGATAAAGTAGGAATGACAGATGGAATCGGTTCTGGGCAGTTATCACTCAGGAAAGGCCTGCCAGAAGAGAAAGGTTTTTGTCACTTTTTTAAAAAGCCTCCAATGAAGATAATTGGCGAATCTCTTCTGGCAGGTCATTCCAAGCTTTGAGAGCCACAGCAGAAAAAGACCTCTGGGAGGTCACTGCCAATCTGGTCTTTTTTAGATGTAAAAGATTTTTCCCGGAGGAACGGAGGGTACAGGAAAGATTGTGTGGGAGGAGGCGTTCCTTCAAGTAGACTGGACCAGGCCATGTAGGGCTTTGTAGGTAATAACCAACACCTTGTACTGAGCCCAGAAGCCAATTGGCAGCCAGTGTAATGACTTTAGAATAGGTGTAATTTGGTCAAACCTAGATTTTCCGGTGACCAGTCTGGCTGCTATGTTTTGTATCAATTGAAGCTTCTGGACATGGCACAAGGGTTGCTCCATGTAGAGTGCATTACAGAAATCAAGATGAGTGGTTACCAGGGCATGTACAACCATTTCTAGGTCCCACTGCTCCAGGTAGGGGCGCAACTGGTGTATCAGCCGAAGCTGATAACAGGCGCTCCTGGCTGTCACGTCAATCTAAAAGGACAGATGAAGCGACGAATCCAGGAGCACCCCCAAGCTGCGGATGCAGTCCTTCAGGGGAAGTGTGACCCCATCTAGGACTGGCGAACATATCTCCATACCCGGGTTGGGGTTACCTATCACGAGTACCTCCGTTTTGTTTGGATTCAACTTAAGTCTATTTTCCCTCATCCAATCCATTTACCTATTTCAGGCAGTCATTCAGAGGAAAGATGCCCTCCTTGATGACTGAAACAGTCTGAGACATAGAGAAATAGCGGCTTCATGTAAATGTTTTTTTTAAAATAAATTTTATTAAGTTTAAAAAACTTAATCATCTGTAACATAACATCAAAAGGTAAAAGAGTACAAAAATTACAAAAAAAAAAAGAAAGAAAAAGAGAGAAAGAGAGAAAAGGAAGAGGGGGAAAAACATACAGTACTTATACAACACAGTCAACCTTGCAGGCAGTCATTGAGAGGAGAGATGCCCTCCTTGGTGACTGAAACAGTCCGAGACACAGAGAAATAGATTTGTGTGTCATCAGCGTACTGGTAACACCCCGCCCCATGTCTCCGGATGATCTCACCTAGCGGCTTCATGTAAATGTTGAATAGCATTGGAGACACTATCGTGCCTTGAGGGATGCCTGAACTGAGCTCCCTCTTGGCCGAACAACTGTCGCCAAGTGACACCATCTGGAACTTACCTGAGAGATAGGACTGGAACCACTGCAAAGCAGTGCCTCCAATTCCTAGTTCCCTCAGGCATTCAAGAAGGATACCATGGTCTATGGTATCGAAAGCCGCTGCGAGATCCAAGAGCACCAACAGGGCCACACTTCCCCTGTCAATGCACAGAGGGAGATCATCGACCAAGGTGACCAGGGCAGTCTCAACTCTGTATCCCAACCTGAAGCCAGTTTGAAATGGATCAAGGTAATTGGTGTCATCCAAACTGTTGGGTAGATGAGTCTCACCTTCACAAATTGGTGGCAGCAGTGACACACAGTGAAAAGGAGTGAAAAATTTTAGGAGATTTTGGCACTGCCATGTTGCTGCCACCATTTTTGTCACCTTTGTTTGTTTGTTTTATTAATAATTTACATGCTGCCCTTTCCCCAAATTGGACCTAAGGTGGCTCACGAAAGATACTTTAATAAACAATGCTCTGCTGCAATGCTTATGCACAGTGAAAGTCCTGTAGCTTGTGTCTTTCCAGACTGTTATTCCCCCTGCCCCACAGCTGATCACATAATGTGAGACAGGAGTTATCCTTGAGATTTGAGATTTGCTATGCATGAAATTGTGCTGAGGTGATACAAAGCAATATTCCCTTCTGGAACCCGCACTTATTTTCTTTACCACCTATTGGCTGTTTGCTCTCTTCTAGCAGAATTCATAGGCCTCACAAGGGTAACCTACATTTTGTTATGTGCCTTCAAGTCAATATGAATTTAGGATAATTACCCTGCTCATAGGGATTTCTTGATAAGATATATTCAGAGGAAGTTTGCCATTGCTTTTTCGTAAAAGTATGAGAGAATATGACTTGCACAAGGCAATCTTGTGGGTTTCTGTGGTTGAGCAGGAATTTGAATTTTTGTTTCCCAGAGTTGTGGTCCAAATGTCAAAACTACACTACTCTGGCTCTATCATAGACATCTCAATTTCCAGGTATTTTGGGGTGTGTTTAAAGGCCAAATCCATTTGCTGCTGTAACAAAACCCCCCCACAAAGAGTCTAGTGGCTCTTCAAGACCTACAAGTCATCTTTGACATAATCTTTCACAAACTGTATTTCACTTCATCATGCATGTCATGTCAACTGAGTTGATAATACACATGTTTGGCTGGGAGAGGAATGTTGAGAAATTGAAATGTAAAAGGCATGAACATTGGTGATAATTTTAATAGTGGTCACTTAATGAAGAGTAATCGTGAAGTGATAAGGACATTATAGCATAGATAACACATGGTTGATGGAATGTCTGATTCAAGCACAAGCGACAGTTTAACCATTAAATGAACCCTAGAGTGTGTTTGTAGGATTGAATTTGGAAATACCAGAGAGTAAAGAAATGCAAAAACCAGACAGTATGAATTTCTAAACAGAGGTCATGTAACAAACCAAAATTGAGAGGTACTACTGATAACTCTGCATAGTTGCACTACACGTGTAGTGAGATAAAAAACCTTTTTTCCTATTCAGTTCATAGCAGATAGGGGTGATCATCTTGGTAAATTCTTATTCCCATTGCACGCTGCTTTTCAAGTCCTTTCGTTCAAGGATTTCTCTGGATGCTTCAGCAACCCTCTATGTAGGAACCTTTTTTGCCCTTTTCTTTTTCTGTTGGGATAGCTTTCACACAGCACACATACACACATTTATTATGATGGGAGTGAATGCTTCTGCATTCTGAAAGATTTATATACTAGTTTCCTTATAGTAGTAGTTTGCAATTCTGCTGCTAAAAATCCTTTTTTCTTTTTTGAAGGACAAAAGAAATTCACACTGAAATCAACATAATTAAAGATCGCATGAGATTTCTTCCAAAGGAAAAGGGAGAAGAATAACAAGTATTTTTTTTCCATGCTGCCAATGTAATTTGAAAGTTGCTAATGCAGTATGAAGTAGAAATGAGATGTAAAATGAAGGCCACCCTGGATTTCTTATTCCATCTTCAAAATTTCTATCATCATGGATGCAATACAGTTGAATGTCACTTGTTGAATATTATGCTGCCTAGAGACTAGTCATTTGCACTTCAAATGAACTGGCCTGGGGTATTTCAGATTATGTTCTCACAGCTGCCATGAATGGAAGAATGATGTTTGAATTACTGCTCTGTTTTCATGCATATGTACAATTCAAGGACCATTGGATGAGGCGACAATATGACAAATGAGTGTCTTGACAAGCTCTGCCAATACGATCTCTGAAAGACAGATGATAATGTGTGGTCACCTTGGAGAAGAAACTAAAACATCTAGCTTAATCTGATAGTGATTTTGCCTATACATTTTTTCTGCATTTCTTTAGCTGTCACAAATGTGGATACAGCAGCTGGAAAACTGTCTTCAGAGTTTGGCAGAATTACATTTTTGAACAAAAGTTAGTTTCTTGGAGTTGTAATCCAAAAAAAGTAATGTCTACAAGATCTGTAAATTTATAAAATTCCAACCAATATCTCAGTATGATCTTAAAAACTGAACTGGGCAAAGGAGCATTGGGACAGCATAAAATAAGGTTGAAATAGAAGTAGTGAACCTTTCTCTGTGTGATGTGTGGAGAGAGAATTCATACAAGCTACATGCCCAGCACCCTCCACTCCAGTTCTGTATCTTTCCACATTTGCTTGGAGATGAGTATAGTATCTGCTGTATCAATACTCCTACTCTAAAAGAGGTTTCTCCCCGGACATGTTAATTTTTTTTTTCATTTTTTTTAAATAGGAGCTTTCCAAAAAATTTAAAATGTCTTCTTACATCTAAGGAAAAAAACACCTGAGCAATTCAGGATGGAATCACAGTTTCTTTGAACACAGCCAGAGGTTAAAATAAATACAAAGCAGCTGCCCCACACTTTCACTAATGTCAAGTTTCTTTTGCACTCATATTACATAGTGAAATCTCCTTTGTGTCCTGAAGTATTGTTGACAGTTCACGGGATAAAAGAGTTAAACCTCCTTCCACACTATCATGGCCTGTATCTGATTCTGCTCACTCATCAGAGCTACTTTTACCAAGGGCAACAACAAACTCAGGAGATTTAATCACAAGTCTCGCAACATCCCATCAAATGTGGCCCTGAGTTGTTCCTGTAATCAGCATGGGGGCGAGGGCAAGGTCAGTGCTTATTTGCCATATTTCTTTTGCTTCATCCTTTATTACCTTGGCTGTTTTCATTTTCCATTTTTTAATGTACAGATTGTATATCCTTCCAAATTGATCCTCAAGGTAATTCCCTAGCAGAGGATATGTTGTCTCAACTTTTTTTTTTATTAATCTTGTAATTTAGACTATTTTTCATCATGCATCATCTAACACAGCAAAAAAGTATTACCTTACATGTAACAACATTACATGGCTATGTAGTTCTCTTTCACAGGACAATTTTGATTCTGTTTTGAAAGTATGTGGAAGGAGCCACGTTTCTAGTCTCTTGGAGAAAGTGTTATCTCTAGACAACACTTTTGTCCATCTTTGACACTATTTCTAATCCTCATGATAGACTAGGCCCATAGAATTTAGGGGCAGAAGACATGGGCATAAAGAAGCAGCTTCTGGCTACGTTGGAGACATGTTGTTTATATGATGCATCCCTCAAATCTGGCCAGAAGCCATGCCGGGGCTGAGCTCAAATCCTTTAGAGTGGAACAAAAAGAAGCCCAGATAATCCAGCCCCTGGCAGCACAGGTTGGGGGCAATGGTGATGGCCCACTTTAAGAGTGGGCCATGTGATTTCCACGGACCTGGCCCACTTGTGGCTGGGGTGGCCTTGGGCTGCTCCTTCCCACCTCTCTGTTCTGGGCCATAATTGTAGGACTGAATCTAATTATTTGCCACAACTAAGCTAGGCTAATAATAAAGACACTTAAGTTAGTGGGAGGACCAAGGGTTAGGAAGATAGTTTGAGGGAAAAGAAACACCAAAGTATTCAGGATCAGGCAGGGGAAGAAACCTGTAGAATCTGGTGGCTGTCACATCATTTGGACCCACTGTGGTGGTGGGACCCAAAAAACATAGTGTGAGAGGATCTAAGAGATCTGGCAGTGTCACATTGTCACACCTGGTAACAGGATGGTTTGGAGATACCTTATTCATAAGATCACCATTAGTTGAAGTTGACTTGATGGCAATTAACAAAACTAAGAGCAGCAGCAAATACGTTACAGCACAGGCACCATATCAAAAGTCCTTCTTGAACATCAGGTTTATCAACCTAATGGTTGCTTAACATAGGCTGGCTATTATGAATCCAGTGCAAAAAAAAATGTAAAGAAGGAACAGGGTAGCCATAAAAAGTTTTTGTCTTTGTTGAATTGCATGTCTCAGTATATAAAGCATGAGCACCAGTTTCATCCCACAGCATGACCAGGTAACAATCTAGTCCATTACTTCTAATTCAGGTTTGAGCCCAAATAAATTCATAGAGCTTTTATCTGGTGAAGTATTGATTCTATCAGCTGATGCTTTTGTGTAACACAACCCTGAAACAGACACATTTTATATAGCTTGGCTGGTTCAAAATAGGCTCCTAACTTAGATGTCAGGTTTCAGCATGATTGTTCTGTATCTAACAAGATAGATTTTCAAGGTCCAGTAGTCTGCTTATGGGATGAGATAAAAGTTGTACAGCTCTGGAGCCTCAGTCAGGATGAGATCCATCGCTTCCATGTTATAAAACTCGTAGAGATGACCCTTCATTGATGTCTGAATGAGTTGATGTCAGTAGATTACCTCTGCAAATGTGTACCCATCTTTGAACTGTAATATATATATATATATATATATATATATATATATGAATGAAAATTGAGATAGTCAGCCTAGCAAAGCATCCCCCCCCCCCATTTTCCCCCCCCCCCCCCCCCTCCAATTGAGAATTGAAACATTTCAACATGCTCCAGAGCTTTGGAGCTATTTTTGTCGCATTTACAGCAGGAAAAGGCAACATCCTAACATTTACACACCTCTGTATTCAAGAGCTTTCACTGAAGGCCTGTATATAAATGTAGCTAATGAAATTGGGGACTGTATGGCCTCAAACCATTTAAAGTAATGGCATGAGCAATCTCACTCCATTACTTCTGAGTGGAAGCAATTCACACTAAAGCATAGGTTCCCTAAGGAGCAGACTTGCTCAGACTGAATCTTATTTACAAAAAGGACAGAGGAGTTTGTTATATAGCACACAGCAAGTCATCTTCAATGTAAACCACAGGTTCCAGCTTGGTTTAAAGAGAGTTGCATGTAGTTTGTGTCACAGAAGTGGCAGAATACAGCTATTTAATAATTTATTTAATTTAATCTCACTTTTTCTCCAAGGAACTGAAGGTGATGTACAGAGCCCTTTGCTGTGTGTAGGGGGGCGGGAGGTGGGGCAGTGCAGTGGTGTTAGGAATTAAATTTAGCTATGGTTTTGTTTTCACAGCCAAGGTCACATCAAAATACCCAGTCTTTGTTTCAGACAGTGCCTATAGTCCTAACCTGATATGCAAACCCCATACCTTTGGTTTCCAGATACACATAAGACTGTACAATCAGTGTACAACTTAGGGCACTGTGGTACTTTGTGACAAAGTTTAGAACAACAAGAAGGAAGAAATCACACAAAGAGCTCATACATTATCCCTTGCAGTTTTCTGTTAGCAGCAGATGACTGTCAGTGATCATGCCCAATATCTTCCTGTTGCTGAAAGTTTGAAACATTCATATTCACACTTCATGTTTGTTCTGATCACTCGTTTTTGTTGTTGTTGTTGTGCTGTACCCTTTTACTCCTAGCTCTTCCCATATGACTATGCCTCTGCTTCATACCACATACATACCCTCCATTATTTCACAGATAAAAACAGGGACATATGTACTAAACTAACAGCCAAGATGATGAAAGTTTTTCATGAGGAACAACAGACAATCTATGAGAGGACACAGCATTTTTCTTTTGCCTGAACCTACTGAGAAGGACAAGATTCTATCCCTCCTTTCCCCTCCCTTCTACTGAGTTAGTTGAACAAAAACTTCTTTTGCACTTTGAACTGATTTTGCAGCAATTGAAGTAAGCCAAGAACTTTCAAATTCATTTTTTTAAAGCTAATGACTAACAGCTAAAAACTAATGGAATGATTAGATATATTTTTAGACATTGAAACTTAAAACAGTAAAATGAAATAGAATGCAATTGAATGAGCACTATTAAAGTGTTTTTGTTTTATGTTAAATGTTTCTGTTTTGTGTTTTCTTTGTTGTTGTTGTTGTTGTTGTTAATTTTGTTTTGTATGTTATGAAAATGTACTTAATAAAAACAAGTAAGCCAAGAGCAAAGAGGGAAAATAGGAGGAAGAGAGAATCTAAGGCGGGATACAAACCGCCATATAGTACGTATTGTATACGTACTAGGGTTAGGATGGGGCAGTGCTTCCGCACCCCCTAACCCTAGTACGTATACAATACATACAAGATGGCGGCTCCCCTTCCACATGGGCGCTGCCATCTTTACGTACTGGACGCATAGCGTCCAGACGTGTCGCAGCGCCTATGACGTTGCAAATGCGCCAGAGGCGCCGCGGAAAGAAGCTCCGAAATGGAGCTTCTTTTTTGCTCTGCGCGGGAGCCGTGCGGTTTAGCTGCTGTGGCTCCCGCGCGGAGCAAATGGCGCCGGCGGGGGACCGCCGCAAAGCGGCGGTTTGTATCCCGCCAAAGGCATTTTAAAAGCAGCTGAAAAGGTGAGAATCAACTGGGACTGTTCTTGTCAAACTAGGAAAGTTGGAGAGTACGCACATATTATCACCCCTTTCTCCCAGACCAGCTCAATGTGCATTTTGGGACTTTTTTGTGAAAAAATTGTTTGACATAAACTATTCTGCATTTCTGCATAGAAAGCAGCGTCTTCTGCACAAAATACAGCTTTCTCTTTGAAAACGTTGTTTCCACCCAAATATGTTTTTGGCACAAATTAATTCATTAGTGTCCATGAGAACTCATGCTTAGGATCTAGAGATTCCTAGGGAGAACACTTCTCTAGGCATTTGTAGATCCTCCAGCATAATTCTGTGGTCAACATCTGGCAGATGTTGATAACATATTTGCACTGGAGGATCTAGAGATTTTTAATTTATAGTTTCTTCCACTTTCATTGGGGTCCTGTGGCCACATTGGTACCCTTCAGGTGTTTCCTTTACCAACCCCATTAGCCTTATCAGAGTCAGTGGTTAGGGACTGTGGGACTTGCAGTCCAAAACATCTGAAAGCTACCAGATTATCTCCTCACATCTTTAAGGAAAGCCCACCTTTGTTGTCCACTTACTGCAATATTGAAGGAGTATTCAGTTTATGAAGTTTACCAGTGAGGAAAGATTAATTAGTATGAAAAATTTTTGTGAGATTAAGTTAAGGTTATTTAATTATTGCCAGTTGTAAAAGCTTTGTCTCTATGTTTAGAGAGAGTGTGTATGTGTATTCACATTCTTTCTGTGGTGCTATTGTTTGTAGGAAGTGATGTCTGAGGGAAGGATATTTTTTTAAAAAAATACTGTATTGTTATTTGGAAAGTGTGTGGCAATACTATTTAAACTTAAATGTGGTCAAAGTCAAATTGTATGGATACGCAACACATGCATGTAATAAAGGACATGTGGTTCAAGATAAAAAATAAATTGATTTGTAATATTCCAGAAAGGATTATTGGGTCAGCTGAAGCAGAGAGCTATCTGGGGTTTTTTCTGAAGACAAAATTAATTTGGAAGGAATTATTATATAATACCTAATAATGCTGTCATGAAGAGCCCCCTTCCTGGAGACATCTTACATTTGCAGAGAAATCACAGTATTGTCCAATACACATGGAATATTTATCTTTGACTTGATAATATATAAATCTGTAGATGCATACGTAAAGGAATTCTTGATCAATAGGTCTCAACACACTGTCCCCATGTTTATAACTGCTTAGATAGTTCTTAAAAACAAGTGCCAAGATCATCAAACACATGTCATGGCTACATGTCATTGCTACAGTTAACTGCCCTTGAGTTGACCTCGACTCATGGCAAACCTGTGTTTGTGACATTTCCAAGATCCTCTGTCCTTTACTGCTCTGCCCAGGTCCTGCAGGCTCCAATTAAGTTCAACCACCTGGAATGTGGTCTCCCCCTCTTTCTACTGCCCTCTTCCTTTCCTAGCATTATCTCCCCATTATCCCCATTAAGGTGTCATTATCTCCCCTTACAAGCCAGGCAGCCATACCGAGCAATGTACTCTGTGCTGCTCATGACCAGGACACTGCAGAATGATGTCACCCGAACCCTCCATCCAGCAAATGAAGCTGCGAGGAGAAGCAGGTGTCCTGCAGGGACCTGTAACTCTTCATCACAGTATTGCTCACTCGTAAGAGAGAGTGGTTATGTCATCACCCTTCAGCTTTATGCTCAAAAGCAACACAAACCTCCATCACTCAGGATGGGTGACTGACTTTTAAGATGGGTTTCAGGCTCATTTGCACTGATGATAATTGTGCCATGATTACAAATGATAATATGAAACAGTTACAGTGTTTTAAGTCCAACTTACAACAGTGTTACTAACAGGATGCTATCCACAAGAACAATAAGAACAATAGCCACAAAGCTTTAGTATTTAAAAGTGTAGGGATAACTTACATTACTATCCTCTTAGGTAGGCTGGGAAAGGATATGTTTCCCTTTAGGTATCAAATGAACTACACTCATCCCTCCATATTTGCAGCTTTGATATTTGCAGCTTTGATTATTCACAGATTTGATTCATATGCTCTCTCTAGGAATCTCTAGGTCCTCCAGTGCAACTCTATGGTCAACTTTAACTAAAAGTTGCACTGAAAGACCTAGAGATTTCTAAAGAGAATACTCTACTTGGCATTTGTAGTTCCTCCAGTGCAGTTCTGTGGTCAGTGTCTGTCGGACGTTGACCACAGAGTTGTCCTGGAGGACCTAAAGATTCCGAGAGAGGTGCCCTCTCAGGTAAAAACATAGTGTTTTTGTTATTTGCGGTTTTTCCATATTCACGGGCGTCTTGTGCCTCTAACCCTAGTGAATATGGAGGGACAAGTGTATACTGTAATCTGTCTGCCAGTCTATGCTTTTCACCCTGTTACTGTATCTGCATATGTGGTATGAGGGAAGTTTCAATTGGGAAAACAGAACAAATGACCAGAGCCTGGAAAAGTTACTTTTTCAACTACATCTCCATTAATCCCCTAATTGTGAGAGTTTTATTAAAAAAACAAACAGGGGGATTCTAGGAGCTGTTGTCCAAAAACTTTTAATTAACATGGAATGCTGTGTTGAAGAGTTTACTTATACTGGTGGAGTCCAAATGACACCCATCTAGGTATTTGCAAACAAATGCTTACAACTTAAAAAAACACACAATAGAAACACATAGAAAGAATATTAATTAGTTACAGCTAAGCACTATAAAAAGCAAGCATGAAATTGTTTACTTTTTCTAAACTAAATTAAAGAAAAAAGTTAACTAATTGCATGCTTTTCTTTCCTTCCTAGTGGTTGAAACCTTCAAAGTCATCATAACTTTTTTTTTCTTTCTCAAAGGCTTCTGTGTGCTTTTGAATTTTAATTTCCATGCCTTCAGTCTGAAGTAAATAATTTTTTGTTAGCAAATTGACAGACTGTTGACACTGAACCTAAAATTTTTAAAATGCATTTTAATTCAAGAAACCTGCATTTAAGTAGGACAGAGACAGACCTTCTAAATAGGATACATAAAGCCTGTAACTTGGTTTTCCTTTTAATTACTTTGTTTTTGTTTTTAAAGTTTTGATGGAGAAGGAGCCAAAAAAACCCAAAAACAAACCCTAATCATCCATATCCATATTCTGGACATCTGACACTGCTGTTTAAACTGGGAAGTGATAGCTACTTCCCATCCTCCACCAGTAGGGATAACACAGGATTAGAATTGGTATTGGGCTGGTGTTAACCAATTGCTCTCAAGATATGAGATTTGTTGTTAGCTGCTGTCAAGTCAACAAGTGGCAACCCCATTAATAAGAGACTTCCAAGTCACCTTACCATCAACAGGCCCTGATCAGATCTTGCAAACTCAGGGCTGTGGCTTCCTTGATTGAGTCGATCCATCTGGAAAGAGATCTTTCTCTTTTCCTGCTGCCCTCTACTTTATCAAAAATAATTGCCTTTTCGAGTGTGAGATGTCTTCTCATGATATGTCTAAAGTGCAAAAGTCTCAGTTTAGTTATCTTAGGTTCTAGGGAAAGAAAGTTCAGGCTTGATTTGCTCTAGAAACCATTTATTTGTCTACAGTATCCACAGGACGCTTGTCTAGCACCACATTTTAAATTAGTTGACTTTCAGCTATCTTCACTTTCCAGCTTTCACAACCATACATAGAAATGGGAAATACAAGGACATGGACATCAGATTGGTAAAGCAGTATTGCTTTCATAGAGAGACTACAACAACAACAACAACAACAACAACAACAACAACAATAATATAGAATCATAGAATCATAGAACCATAGAGTTGGAAGAGACCACAAGGGCCATCCAGTCCAACCCCCTGCCATGCAGGAAATCCAAATCAAAGCATCCCCAACAGATGGCCATCTAGCCTCTGCTTAAAGACCTCCAAGGAAGGAGACTCCACTACACTCCGAGGGTGTTTGTTCCACTGTTGAACAGCCCTTACTGTCAGGAAATTCTTCCTAATGTTGAGGTGGAATCTCTTTTCCTGTAGCTTGCATCCATTGTTCTGGGTCCTGTTCTCTGGAGCAGCAGAAAACAAGCTTGCTCCCTCCTCAATGTGACATCCTTTCAAATATTTAAACAGGGCTATTATATCACCTCTTAACCTTCTCTTCTCCAGACTAAACATCCCCAGCTCCCTGAGTCGTTCTTCATAGGGCAAGGTTTCCAGACCTTTCACCATTTTAGTCGCCCTCCTTTGGACACGCTCCAGTTTCTCAATGTCCTTTTTGAATTGTGGTGCCCAGAATTGGACACAATATTCCAGGTGGGGCCTGACCAGAGCAGAATAGAGTGGCACTATTACTTCTCTTGATCTAGACACTATACTTTTATTGATGCAGCCTAGAATTGCATTGGCCTTTTTAGCTGCCGCATCAGACTGTTGACTCATGTTCAACTTATGGTCTACTTGGACTCCTAGATCTCTTTCACATGAACTTTCATTCAGCAATGTGTCTCCCATCCTATATCTGTGCATTTCATTTTTCTGCCCTAAGTGCAGTACCTTACATTTCTCTGTGTTGAATTTCATTTTGTTAGCTATGGCCCAGCTTTCTAGTCTAGTCAGATCATTTTGAATGTTGGTCCTGTCCTCTGGAGTATTAACTATTCCTCCTAATTTGGTGTCATCTGCAAATTTGATAAGCATGCTCCCAATTCTGTCATCCAGGTCATTGATAAAGATGTTGAATAACACTGGGCCCAGGACAGAGCCCTGTGGAACCCCACTGATCACTTCTCTCCAGGCTGATAAAGAGCCATTGTTGAGCACCCTTTGGGTTCGGCCGGTCAACCAATTACAGATCCATTTAACAGTTACTTTGTCTAGCCCACATTTTACAAGGTTGTTTGCAAGAATATAATGGGAAACCTTGTCAAAGACCTTACTGAAATCAAGATATACTATATAGATTTATTTGTATCCCACCCAATCAAGGGGAATCAGGGTGGCTAATAGCAGTAAGAAAATACAATAGAGAAAACACAATAAGATACAAATAATCCCTTCCCAATCCCCTGACCAATACTTAAACAAAACAAAATCAATAAACAATATAAATAGAATAGCAATCAAATGGAAATATAAAAGCATTACAGATCAATGAAATTCATAAATAATCCCTTTCCCAGTCCCTCAACAGAGGTTCAAATCAAAAGAATAGTTAACAAATTAAATATCAACCTAACATAATACCCGAAAGAAGAAAAAGGAAAAAGAAGAAAAAATATACCAAATACAGTACAGTATATCAAAGAACCATAATCCAAATAACTTATCAGACATAATAATAATAAGCTTTTTGTTGATATGGCCATGATCTGTCTTAGTTCTTTGTGGCTTGCATACTTGTCTACTCCTTATATTGATGAAGGCATCTTTAGGAAGACAGGCACATGAATCCTATGGCCCTGTGATGAAGCACAGGTGGGCAGCCCCATGAAGTAGAAATATTTGCATACAGTTCAATTTGCTTCTGCATTTGGGATGATAGGTCTGCAGAGATTCCTAATTGCCATTTCCTAAGAACAACTTATTTGCCAGGACAAAAAAGAAAAGTAAAGAAAATAAAGAATGAGATTTGGTGGCATCAATTTAAGAATATTTCCAGTTTTTAAAAAACTGCAGGTGATTTCTTTGAATTAATATTGGTATATTGTCCTAAAAGATAAATGCATATTTGATACTGAGTAGATGTGTGTGCCTTCAGTTCGCCTGTCATTATATGGTGACCCCATGAAATTCAAGGCATACTCAAAGGTGGCTTTGACAGTTCCTTCCACTTAAATGTAAACTACAGTACCTGGTCTTCATTGGTGGTCTCCCATTCAAATACTAACCAGAGGTGACCCTCATTAGTTTCCAAGATCAGACAGGATCTAATGCTAATAAGGTATTTAGGGTATTACATTTTTAGTTAATTTAATACTATATATATATATATATATATATATATATATATATATATAGTAATGCTATTAAATTAACTAAATTGTTAATTTATGTACAATTTTAGATTTATGTTTCTAGTATTTAGAAATCTTCAAATGCGTTTTAGACTAACTATACATAGTCTGCATTCTACCCTTTCCTTTTGCCAGTAGGCAGAGACTTTTGTTTAAGCAGGTTTTTTAAATATGTAATCACTTCCAGAGAGGCATCTTTATTTATTAAACTTTTGTATATTTTAAAAATAATTTGACATTGTTTTAAATGTGATTCTTTTAATTGTTATTAAATTTGTATTGTTAGATTTTAAGTGGTTTTCTTCTGTGACCAACCTTGAATCCCACTATAAATAAATAAATAAATAAAGTAGGGAAGACATAATTTTCTTTTCCATTTCCCTTTAGCATAACACTTTCTTTAAATCAGTTTGGATCCTAACTTTGCATGGAAGTATGAAACATTGGATACTACCATCAGTTCCTCTGCAGTATCCCGTGGCTTGTGAAAACTGGCTGAGGTGTTTGTGAGGAATTTGCATAAAAGATACTGCAGAAGTCTACAGAGGAACGTAGAAATTTCAAAAATTGTCTCTTCTTTTTCCTCCACTGGAGATTTTTGTTCTAAAGGAGTCTCTTCTGGGAATGGAAAGTCTCTCCAGTGTCCAAAAGAGTGCAATAAAATTTTTAAATCCCTTTTAAATGTTTAGAACTACATGTTCTTCTTTGTATGATTTTAAAATTTCCTTTTGATGTTTCCATATCCAGTGGGAATTTACATTTGGTTCCAAGGAGACATACAAGGCCGAGGGTTTGCTCTGTTTTCATGTGAAAGAACTAATCAGATTGGTTTCCCACAAGGAATCACTTCTAGATTGGTTCCTTGTCACTTTATATTGAGCTAGAATAACACTCAATGGTCCAGTGCAATTAAAGTTCATATATAGCACTGCACCAAAAGTGCAGAAATGGGAATCTAACATTACATCGAAGCACCAAGGTATTAAATTTCACAACTGCTGTGCATTGTCTTGCTTTGGGTCAATCAAATTGCAGTTTGACTTTGGTTTGACTGTTGATACTAAAACTTCTACTTTGAATTGAACTAAAAATGTGCTCCATGCTGGTGAATTTATTCACAGTCATTATCTATGCAAAACTGATCTCTAAAATAAAATTATAAAAACATCATTCCATGGATATGGGATGATGAATTAATTTATGTACTCAGCAGTTCGTTTTGCCAGTCTGTCACATCTTAGCTTTAGTGCATCATTATGAAATGGGAATATAGCTGACATTCAGAGCCAGTGTGGTGTAGTGGTTTGGCTGTTGAACTCTGGAAACCAAGGTTTGAATCCTGGATCAGCCATGGAAACCCACTGAGTGACCATGGGCAAGTCACACTCTCTCAGCCTCAGTGGATGGCAATGGTAAACCTCCTCTGAAGAAACTTACCAAGAGAACCCCATGATAAGTGCACCTTAGAGTCACCATAAGGCGGAAATGACTTGAAAGCACACAACAACAAACAGCTAACATAATTTCACAGAGCCCATCTGAAAACAGGACATTTTTACTCAATACCACACAGAAAGAAAAATTCATTTCACATCAGAAGTTAAGCCACTTTTGACCTTGCAGAGAAAATATTTTAAACCAACATCTGTGCATTGAGAACATGTGCTCTTTTGGGGGAGGAACTAGTGCACAGTGCTTAGATTTTGATATCTGCAGTGATTTTGATATCTTCAGCGAAAAGGACCAGATAGCAGATGATGAGAGAAACCTTTATCTGGAATTTTGGAGCTATCAGCATTTGGGAGACATTACTAGAATATATCTATACATCTTATAACTTGGAGAGCCAGCATTACTAGAATTACTAGAATATATCAATAAGTAGTTTAACTTGGTGTAGTGGACTGAGCATTGGACTATGCTCTATAGACCAGGGTTTGAATACCAACTCAAACGTGGAAACACACTGGGTGGCCTTGGGGAAGTCAGACTATCTTGGCCTCAGAGGAAAAAGAAGGCAAAAACCCCTTGGAAAAAATCTTGTCTAGAAAACTCTGTTATAAGTTTGCTGTAGGGTTGCCATAAGTCAGAAAAGACTTGAAGGCACACAACAGTAGCAGCAACAACAATACATCTGACTTGATATAAGACAGCTTCCTTTTTCTCAAATAGTTAAAATATGTTGATATTAGCCTTTTATTTTATTTTATTTTACATATTAGTAAACATGTGAACAGGTGAGCCATTTGACAGACTAGTATGGTTTAACTTTTAAAAGGTTATTGACCCATAGTCTCCTGAGCAAACTGGATTATCATAGGTAATCAAAACATCTTATATAGACTGATAACTGGTTTAAAACACTAAGCCAAAAAGTTCTAAATGTGAAGTTGGTCCAGTGTAGTAATGAGACAAGTATATTATGGGAAATGGAAACTGTAACTTTTTGTATTATGTAACATTAAGCAGTAATGCAGACAGGTTTGCTGATGACATCAAATTATTGCTACGATGGATAGAACAAAAAAGAAGAAGAAAGAAAAGAAAAAGACAGGGGAAGCATTGTGAACAGTTCCAAAAGGTTCTCTCCTGAAGTGAGTGGATCTATAAATAATATAACATATATAATGATTCATGTTGAAGCAAAAAAAAAAAAAAAATCCTAATTACACAATACTTTTCTACATGGTTTCTTCAAGTTTTACTTTTATGTTTGTGCTCTTAGCAGTCTTCTAGTTTGCTTTACTCTATCCATTCTCTTCTTGCATAACTCCAGTGTAAGATTCATAGAACCATAGGGGTCATTCCCACTTATATTTAAACCTGCATGCGATTCACCTCTGCTCCGTTTCAGTGAATCGATTCCAAAAGGTCCATTGTTCCCACTATTAAAATGGATCTTTTTATTACTCCCCTGTAATCACTTCTTTTTTAGCATGATTGTCGTCCCCACTTGTTTGCACTGCTTCAAAATGCATGTCAATAATCGGTGCGTCATTAGTGATGTAAGTGACAGACTGAGCAGCCCGCTTGGGAACGATAGTTTTTTAAAATAAATTGATAGAAAATGTGATTAGTTGTTTTTGTAAGTAGTTGCAAAACCAATGAATCAAATATTCTATGATTATTTTTTTTAAAAAAGCACCCATTGGTGGCACCACAGGCACCAATGCAGCATTGAGAGAGGGGGGATGGTGGATCTGCCAAAAAAGCCCCTCTGCCATTAGTCTCTCTCCTCCAGAATGATGTGATTCAGATCTGTCATTCCCACTTCTTGAACCCGCTGCAGAATCGATTTTTTTTTTTTTTTGGAAAAGACTACCAAAGAACTACTCTCTGAATAATGTGGGTTTTTTGCATTTGCCTCACTTCATCACAATTGCAATTGATCGCACCAGGATCAGAACCGGTTTCAAATGGGAACGAGGGTCATATAAATTGATTGGTAATTTGCTCTATTTTGTAGTGGAATGAGTCCCCCATAGAATCATAGAGTTGGAAGAGACCACAAAGGTCAATTACAGATCATCCAACCTCCTGGAACTCACAATCAAAGCATCCCTGGCAGATGGCTATCCAGTCTCTGCTTAAAGACCTCCAAAGAAGGAGACTCCACATCACTCTGAATGTGTTCCACTGTTGAACAGCTCTGTCAGGAAGCTCCTCTTAATGTTTAGGTGGAATCTCTTTTCCTGTAGCTAGCATCCATTGTTCTTTGTTCTAGTCTCTGGAGCAGCAGAAAACAAACTTGTGTCACCCCTTCAAATACTTAAATAGGGCTATCATATCACTCAAGATTGAATCACTTTTCCTTCTTTCCTCCACAAGAACCTGTGTTTGGCTATGCACAAGTAATTTGTATGCAAAGGTACATCTATATATTTTACAGAGAGGACTAAATTGGTTTATTTTCTCTGCTAGAAGCTGTGGAAGTAAACATGGAGTTGAACTCAGTGTCTGCCTTGCCAATTTTATTACTCTGCTTGTGATTACTGTCTCTCACTTTCCCTAGCAAGATCAGTGGCAGATGAAGTGGTCAAATGCAGAGGAAGGAACACCTGGCTTCTAGATTGGGAAGGAGAGGGTTTTCTCATCCCTACATGGGGAGCTGTATCTGCTAAAAAATTGTCCATCCACTCAACTTTAAACTGATCAGGTAGAACTTTATCTCCTTTTCTGTATGTAGCAGCAGAGACAAAGGAAATTAAAAGTGTATATATGTATGTGCAAAAGTGGATGCATGAATGGCAAAATGATCAAGCCAGATTACTTACTCTTACTTCACCTCATTTACATTTTCAACATGAAGTCTATCTGGACAGGATTCATTTGATTTTTGTTACCAACATAGAACTGATTTGCTTCATTTAATTTTTTACTAGATTATATAGTTCCTTCCAAACCTTTCAAGTTGTTAAGTAGTTGGCTGAACTGCTGTCCATTTATAAAGATGGAAAGATTTGATTTTTAAATGGGAATAGCATTTTTCCATGTACTGAAATTGTGTTTCTAACTGTGTAAATGCATCCACATTTTAATTTTAGTTGAACAGAACATCATGCACTACTAAATGCATTCAACATGCTACTGTTTGAAAGCATCATTTTAAATGATTCCAAAGAATTCTCTATTTGTATTTTGGCAAGGCATCCATATTCACTCTTCTAATGGAACTGTGATTGATCTCTTCCAACTTGCAAAGATGAACATCTAGCTAAGACATGTTTTGCTAAGAGGTTTCTAACAAAGTTGAAAGTGTTGTAAAGTGATGTGATGAAATCCTGTTACAAAAAAATTGAACATGCTTTCACAGCTTCTCTTTTTAAAAAAAGCTTTAACCACTCTTCAGGCTAGACATTCATATACAACAGTAATTAATGACCGTGCCTTTGAATTTGATGGTAATCACAATTAAAAACAAACAAACTCCATGGACTGCAGAAGTAGATTTACTAGTGTTTTATAGTTGTAGCAGGTATTTACAGCTGAGAAAGCCTATCTTTCCATGCTGTTGTAACTGGACTCCATAAACTATTTGGGAGAATGTCATTGAAACAAGTCTCCAAGCATGTGTACACACATTTCTCCTCAGTGTGAAGACAAAAGAGTCTGATTTTGTTCCCACAGTGTGCACATTTATGCCCATATTCTAGATGTCACTCCAAGGCACAGGATGGAGAGGAAGAGCTACTACCTGTGTATCAGAAGGCATCACTATTATAGTAAAGAGGTGAATTGTCCTATTAGTTTAATCCCTAATGAAAGCCTAATGTGTCTGGATACACTTGCAAAACCATAATTTTTTTTTCATTTGAGACTGCAAGGATGTTTTCCTCTGCCTCTTGACATAGCAACTTAAAAATTACAAACTACAAGCTTACATGCCTGAGTACCATTTGTCCATTCGTTGGGCTAAATATGGTTCTTTAGGCCATATCGTTGTTTTCTGTCCAGTGAAAGCCCTCAATCATCCCCTTTGATTTTGGGGGTCATGCGCTCTCTACAGCTGGGAACGAGGAAGCAGAGCTGGGATGTGTCCTTAGAATCATAGAATAATAGAGTTGGAAGAGACCTCAAGGGCCATCCAGTCCAACCCCCTGCCATGCAGCAAATCCAAATCAGAGCATCCCCGACAGATGGCCATCCAGCCTCCGTTTGAAGACCTCCAAGGAGGGAGACTCCACTACACTCCAAGGGAGTGTGTTCCACTGTCAGACAGCCCTTACTGTCAGGATGTTCTTCCTAATGTTGAGATGGAATCTCTTTTGCTGTAGCTTGCATCCATTGTTCTGGGTCCTAGTCTCTGGAGCAGCAAAAAACAAGCTTGCTCCCTCCTCAGTATGACATCCCTTCAAGTATTTAAACAGGGCTATCATATCACCTCTTAACCTTCTCTTCTCCATGTTAAACATCCCCAGCACCCTGAGTCTTTACTCTTAGGGCATGGCTTCCAGACCCTTCACCATTTTAGTTGCTCTCCTTTGGACATGTTCCAGTTTCTCCACATCCTTTTTGAATTGTGATGCCCAGAACTGGACACAATATTCCAGGTGGGGCCTGACCAGAGCAGAATATAGTGGCACTATTACTTCCCTTATAGGCACTATACTTTAATTATCCATTTCTATGTTTGAGTGATGTAGCTGCCTCCCTCAAAAGCTCCAAATAAATAGGACAATTTGCAAGTATTTCATTGGACAAAGAACAGCCTCGGACAGCATTCCAGTACAAAGAAGCATGTTCCCTAGGTGTAGTAAGCCCATTAGGGCATACCCTCTAATATCTAACTGATGAAAACTGGCAAGTGTGTGGCTAAACAACATCAGAGTGTGGTCAAGATGGAAAACTATGTTAATGAGAAAGAGCAGACAAGCTAGGAGAGGCCACAGCAGTTTGCTTATGCCTGAGTCTACTGGAAAGAGCAACATTCCTCCTCCTCCTCTCCTCTCTGCTGAGTTACTTCAGTGCAAACCACTTTTGCACTTTGAACTCAGTTTGCAGCAATTGAAGCAAGCTAAGGACAAAGGGTGTGTGTGTGTGAGGGAGTAAGAAACTGGGAAATTTTAAAAGCTGCTGAAAAAGTAGGACAACAGCAGGGTCTGTTTCTGCCAAATCAAGGCAGTTGTAGGCTATGCTCAGGACAGCCAAGGTATAGCTACAAAGCAAGGACTTTGATATGTCTTATAAATAGTTCAGATGGAGAGAAGACCCTCTCTAGAAGCTCCTAAATGCAGTAGAGAAAAGCTAAGTACAGCAGAAGCCCTCCTGAGTTTCTCATGGCCCAATTATTGGGCAGTTGAATACTTCCATCTAAACAGAATGTATGTTTGTGTCAAACAGGAGGGCAGAGAGGCAAGGAGAGTGGGAGATAAATGCTTGTAGCAATTACAGGACCATCACACTAATTTCCCATGTAAGCAAGGTCATGCTTCAAATTCTGCAGCACAAATTCTAAAGGTACAAGCAGGTTTTTTTTTGGGGGGGGGAAGGAAGAGGCTCTAGGGATCACACTGCAAACATTCGATGGATAATGGAATTTCTGAAGAACATCAGCATGTACTGTCTTGACTACAGCAAAGCATTTAACTGCATAGATCATGAAAAGCTATAGCTTGTTCTTAGAAGAATGGGAGTGCCACTCCACCTGATGCATGACCTCTACTCAGGACAAGGATGAAATACTGAATATGGAGAAACAGAATAGTTCCCAACTGGTAAGGTAGTCAGGCAAGAATGCATTCTATCACTCCTTTACTGTATGCAGAAGCTATCATATGGAGAGTAGGCAAAGGGCCAAAGCAGATGGCCCAGATAAAGTGATCTCCGGCTGCACTGACTACGATTTCTCTGTGACCATGGCAGCTGGACAGTTTGCTCCTGAAATGGGCTGCTGCTGTTGTCCCAAACAGGCATTGGCAGGAGTTGATGAAATCCACTCCTTTTGCTGATGGCTTTGTTTAAATGCCATGCCCACAAAGCGGCCAAAAGCCACTTTATTTGACCTGCCTGTTACGGAACTTAGAGTGAGAGCCAGGAGGACTGAGGATTGGAGGAAGAAACATTAAGAAATTAACATTAACATCTAAGATATGCAGAAGACACCATGATACTAGCAGAAAGCAACAAAGATCTGGAACAGTTGCTAAGAAAATCAAAGAAGAAAGTGCTAAGGTAGGCTTAATGTTGAATATTAAGAAAACAAAAATAATGACTACAGAAGAACTACATGAATTCATCCTAGATAGCAATAAAATAGAAATAGTCAAAGCATTCCCATACCCTGGATCAAACATTGACCAGACTGAAGATTATAGCCAAGAAATCAGGAGATGACTGGGACTAGGAAAGGCAGATATGAAAGAACTAGACAAGATCCCAAAGGGCAAAGACATAACACTGAATACTAAAATTAGGATCATCATAGTATTCCCCATTACCATGGATGGATGTGACAGCTGGACATTGAAGAAGGCTGGCAGAAAGAGAATCAATTCATTTGAGATGAAGTACTGGAGAAGAGTGCTGAGGATCCTGGGGACAGCTTAAAAAACTAATAACAGGATCCCATAACAGATAAAGCCCAAACTCTCCATGGAAGCCAGGATGACTAAATTGAGATTGTCATAGTTTGGACACCGCATGAGAAGGAAGACTCATTAGAAAGGGCAATGATGGTGGGAAAAGTGAAGGGCAATAGCAAGAGAGGAACACCACATGCCAGATGGATAGACTAAATTAGGGAGGTCACAAGTCTGAATGTACAGGACCTAAGCAGAGCAGTGGAGCACAGGAAGTCTTGAAGATATCTCATCCACACATTTGCCATGAGCTGGGAATAGAGTAACCATATCCTGATTTTTGGTTTTTAGTTGGTTGTGTCCTCAATTTTTCTTGGATGTCCTACATTTTGTCCTACTTTTTTCTACATTTTGTCCCTGTTTTGTGGAAGAGAATTATGGCAACACTAGCTGGTGATGACTCAAGGGCAGCTAACAACAACTGTAGCAACAAAAGTTCAGCATCTCAAGTTGTGCTCTAATTATCTTGTATGTAGTAAGGGAAACATTTAAGGCTCATAATAAACCATATTGTGAACATACAGTATGCTCATCTTTTACCTGTCAGCATCTGCTGCCTATGCAATTGTTACAGCTGGACATGTTCAGCTCCTGAAGATGGTGCCAGAAAGGGCATCACATGTTGGATATGGGTTAGTAGGTGGGCTGCAGTGCAATGCATTGCTTTCCTTTGGCATAAGTGATACATAGTAATTCAAAACCTTAAATGCTCAATACTGTGATCAATTTTTACCAGAACAGCATGGGAGATGACCACTGTGAAGCTGTTCTTACATTGCTTCTAGCTGATATAAATTGTGTCTAAAATATGAAACTGACAACAGGATCTCTCAGCAATAAGCTGTTGGAGGCCACAGAATCTTTTAAAAAAATAAATTGTTAGAACAAAGATGTGATTTGGGTTCTTTATGGAAAGAATTCTCATACAAAATTGTGGGATTTCTGTTTTTAAAAAGTACAGAAATGAATAGGTTTTGAAAAAAAAATGTCTGCAGTACATTCTCTTTCCTTTCACTCTCTATGAAATGCTGCTATTGAAGACACTGTATTATAATTACAGTAGAAGCACATAAAATGTGGAAAATTTGATAGCTGGAATAGCTTACATAAATTTATTTCTCTGTGTGGTAGCAATAAGCCTGGAAAGCTTCATGTTATGATAATGATCACATACACTTAATAAAAAGTGATTGCAAGTTAAATGTCAATTGAATATTAAAATCGTATTATTGAAGACAGATCAGCACATATTCTTAGGCAGCTGTCTAAATATGTTTTAAATCAACTGTTATATAAACACACAGTACAGCACTTTAATGTGTTAATGTTAAATTAATTTAATAATTTAAATTTTGTTTAATTAAATTTGCTGCTCTGGCAACTCCCCCTTCTAGGTTTAATGCAAACATTTTAAGCTTCTTAAAGTAAATACAGGTATACCTCAGTTAGCAAAGTAACTATATACTTGGGCATTATTTCTTTAATAGAAAATTTGGTACCAGGGGCAGAAATAACATGGAAAGAATAGAGATAAGATCCTATACCAGAAAAATGAAGAACAATTCAAATATGTTTCAGCAAACCTTTTAGCCCAAACTAATTGTGGAATAAAACAACCAGGTAAGCCTTCCACAAGTAAGCAAAAACATGTTGAGCCTTTTACAGACACTTGGAAGATTCTTCCAAAATGCATTCAGGGATTTTTTTTCTTTCACTAAATTCCACTGTTCTTATGATTTCCATTTAAGTGGATAAATTTTGAGGATGATGCTTTTTTAACAGGCTAGGGCTAGCTTGTGAGGCAGGCATATCTGTTGTCACCTTTTCTCTCTGAGGCTAAGTGGTTTCGATCTGGATCAGTTCCTGGGCTGGCACAGTGATGGACAGGTCTTCATACAACCACCTGCTTGCCGCCATTCTATGGATCTGCTGCCACCGTGTGCCTCTTATCTGCCGCTGTAGTTACATCCATGCCAATGGTCCCTGTGGTGCCCAATTGGTTGAAAATGTGGGGCCTGGGTACACCCGCATGAACAGGCACCCCTTTTGGAACAGACGCAGTGGCAGCAACAGATAAGTGAAATGCATACACATGGCCTGCTGACTGTCATAGAGCAGTTTGCAGGAAAATGTGGGTCTTTTTGGTTCAAATTAAGGGCCCTTTGGGCCAGAGTTCATCTGGGACTGCTCAATCGGCATCTGGGCCAGATGACTCCATGCTGGGGTGATCACAGGCCTTTTGTCCCATGCATACAGCCCTTCTATTTTGTTGTTCACACATGCACAGTAAGGGATTATGGAGTCAGCTGATGTTTTCCTTTCCTATTGTAGGCAGACACACAGTTTTAATAGGGTCAGCTAAAGTAGAATCTCATTCTTTCCCACCTCAAGCTTTGCTTATTGCATTGTCTTCTCCACGCATTCTACTGCAACCTGATTCTGAGAGCCTATGTTTCTCCAGTCTTCCTTTACTATCCTTCCCATGCTGCTGCTGCTGCTGAAATAACCTTTCACCTAGATAGAGGATAAAGAGTAAAAGGTAGGTTGTACAAGCATAAAGGAACTTCTTTGTCAGAGGCTTTGTAAACTGAGGTATACTTGTGTTCAGTTCAGTAGGACTGACTTTCATCACAATTGTTATTTCCTCTTAATTTTCCTACTGCAGGGTATTAGTGGGACTGTAGTAGATAATGAAGTCTGTGGGATATGATATTGGCTTTCAAAGATACTAAGAATAGTCGAGTACCTTATGTCATACATTCAAAATTACAATATTATATGCCATCTAATAAATTTCTGTATAATTACTACACCATTGGCTCCAGTCCAATAATCTATGTGGGCGAGATCACCATATTTTTCAAATCAGTTTTATCTTCATCAGCATTCTCCCCCCACTGAACCCCAAACTAATGTTTAACCTATGAAGAAATAAAAAGCCATTTTGCAAGCTGATTGAGAGCTAATGGAATGTAAAAATACTAAAGCCGAGCACTAAGTGGTACTTATTTACTATTTATTTCATTTGATTTACACCCTGGCCTTCAGTGGTCAGTTAACATTCCCACAACAGATTTATATTGTATAATTCCATTAAGCAACACTCATTAATGTGGATTAAAATCAGCACAGCCTGAAAGAAGCTAGTTAGAAACAGTTGTTTTTGTAAACTTACAAATAATTATTTTGTAAACTAAGGCCTCAAGCAGATGGGAGGCTTGGAGCGGCAACCAGACTCAGTGGTTCCAAGGCCACAGTCCGCAATGGACTGCTGGCAAGGAGTGCTTTTTCTGCATTCGTTTTGTGGCCGGGTTTGGGCTGCCTTACCCAACTGTGGTGTGGCTTCATCCTGTTTTGGGGATGTCTGTCATCTGAACACCATGACCTGGATTGGCCTGAAGGTGGTGCTCTTGGCCTGTCTGTTTCAGGCCTAAGTTGCATAATGATTGCAAATTATCAAGGAAAATTTCAGTCATATTGTGCTTTCATTTAACTCCTATGGTTATGGGGGTACATTTTATGTTAGAGGAGGAGTATCGCATAGTTCAAGTGCTAGCTTACACTGTGCCATGTGGTTGTTGAGGTGATAATGGAAATTATCACATGGAATGAAAAACAGGAGAAAAATAGAATGCTCCCATCATTATAGCACTGTCATGTGAAGATTTTCACACAATGTCACACACATCCTGTAGTTGTCCCATGAATAACCTGTGGTCATCTCATAACTACTCATTCATGGGGAAAACTCATTGAATGGTTTGTCAATAGCTTGAATGAAACACTATTGCAAAGGTGCAGAAGGTAATAATGATGCATTCACACTATTGGGAATTACTATCTGGAACCTTTTCTCAGACTGCACTTCGACATAGACAATTCATTCCCATTACTATGATTGTTTTTGGAGTAGATTTCTTTCTTATTTTCAGGTATAGTGCACTATTTTATTTGAACTGGATATATATTATGTTCTTAAATATGGAAATTTTATTTTATTGTGTTTGGGATGGAACCACATTTTTCAGACATGCACAGTAACATGATAAGGACACACGTGCAAAACATCCAATCACAATTTGTTAATGAAGATTTTCACACCAGCACTTACTGTGGGTAAGCACTGGTAAAATGACGCTAAAACATCAGGGAAGCGTGCATGTGTGAAAGCCTGATGCACTTCTGAAATGTCAGGGAATTGTTCCCTCACCTCTAGCATCCTTGAATCCTTCATGGAGAAGCAATTTCCTATGAATGCAAAGTTTCTGTTCTTAGGAAATTGCTGCTCCACAAATGATTCAAGAATGCTAGAGGTGAGGGCACAATTCCCTGACATTTCAGAAGCTTGTCGGGCTTTCACACAAGTGTGCTTCCCTGATGTTTTACCAGCACTTACCCCACAGTAAGCGCTGGTGTGAAAATCTTCAGTGATACAATAACGTGATCAGCTTTTGGATGTGGAATGTGACTGCGTTTTTGTTACTTTTTAGTTTGTCATTATAGCACAATTGTGTGACTATGTGGAACTATAGATCACTATAGTGCTATTTTCTGTTATCCTCCAATAACGTGATTGTGGTGGAATTGCCCTGGTATGATAATGTCCAGTGGTGTGGGAGTGTGTTGGAGAGAGTGGGATGAGAGTGAGTGGATGACAGTGAGTGAGAGAGAGAGTGTCTTTTGTACCACCGGCCAGTGATTTGTATCATTGAAATTATTTTGGCTAACACAAGAGAAATAAAAAATAACTACTTTTGACAAATTAGAACAATGCCTAACTCCTTGGGACTTGGTACTATTACTGTATCTAATAACATTTTAGTGTTAATGTAACTGTCCAAGCTGTGGTGTTTTTTTTAACTTCACTATTACTTCATTAGCCCTAGTGGTGCCATGGTTAAATGCCTGTTCTTCAGCCACTCACTCTCAAACCACAAGGTTGTGAGTTCAATACCAGCCAGAGGCTCAGGGTCAACTCAGGCTGGTATCCTTCCAAGATTGGTAAAATGATTAGCCAGCTTGTTGGGGGCACTTAGCTTACACACTGTAAACTACTTAGGGAGTGCTTAAGCACACTGATAAGCAATATAGAAATGTACTTGCTATTGCTATTGCTGTAAAGATACATTGCTGTTTGGATGAATGGAGGGACCCTTGTTATTCACAAGGAATGTTTGAGTAAATTAAGGAATATTAGATAACTGACCAGCGTCCTAGTGATTTCCAAATTTTATATTATTCCTTTATCCTTTGATCCAAAAATAGTTTTTACAAAACCAATTAAAAGACAACAGAATGACAACAGGAGTGATTAACTTGAAGGAGTATTTTATATTTCTCACTTCAAAATTTACCATCTGTGAGTTGTTCACAGAGTCTTTTGGCACAGTCTTAATTGTTCTCACTGCTTTTAAATCTCTGATTTATTTTTTTTAATCATGAGGGGCTATATTTCTGTAGTGTGATATGAAGAGCATTTAAAATGCACATTGATACACCCATGGTGAGATGTGAAAATGATTACTCGGTGGGAGAAATGTACTGATCTTGTTTCCATAATGGAATTAGGGCTATAAACCAATGTTGCACGGTAGTAGTCCTGAACTTTGCCTCAGATATACTTCTCTGGTGACAGGATTGAAAATTTAATACATTATTCTTTGGCTCTCCACTTATGCATATGAATGAACTTTGACACTTAAGCTGATGTTTTATTAATGTTCTTTTAAAAAATAGGGTTTTCCTCTTTTTTAACTGTCCAAAAGTTGTTTGTCTAGACTGTATGTTTGTTAAAGATGGCCTGTGGACTGCATGGTAACTTCCTCCCCCCCAGCTATTTTTGTGACTTATATAGGACTCCATCTTTCCCCCAGTTTAAATCTTTTGAATTTTTAAAATTAAAAAAGGAGATATAGGGGACAGTGCTTTTGCCCTGCCAGCCCTTCAGAATTAGAAGTCACTTCTGATTCACTTCTTGATTTGGAGAAGGGGCCCAAAATAATACTGGGGGAGGGAATTTTTCCTGATACCTAATAAGAGATGAAAGTGGCATTTTGAGTTTTTGCAAACCTGAGAGAGCAATGGAGCGTGACTGAAGTGTGTACTCCAAGGGATACATGAGGGACACATACCCCAGAACTTGGGTGGTTCCCAGTGTTCTAGATATTGACCCACTTCCTCAAAGATGTACAGGTTACTCAAAAACAAAGGTGAGGTTTCATGTCTATAAGGATTATTTCTCTCCTTAAAGCTTGATCTGTAAATGAGTAAACATGGGGAAAGTGGAATTGGAAATGAAATGGTGAAAGCACCTTTTTGTGCCTGCTCTACCCACAGCAGCCCTTAGACAAATACTGAATGTAATAGGCAGCAACATGGAAAAATGAGGAGATCCCTGAAAAGGTTGTGTTTCCTCACCGTGACTCCTTTGATGTATGGTTAAAATACCTTTCCTTTGGGTGGTTGTTTGTCTTCACTCATCTGGGTTTTTCTGAGTCTGGCAGCCCTTCTGATGTCTGAGCTGGAATAACCATTGGCCTGTAGAGCCCAGATTAGGTGTTTCATTTCATCTTCTATGAAGTGGGGTACACAGATCAGTTTTGCCCAGTCTACCAGTGTTTTTGTTGTGCTTCTTTTTTGTCCTGGGTGATGGAGTTCTTGTGCAGGTATCTGCATGTGTGTGTAGATTTTCTGTATACTGTGTGGCCCAAACATTGGTTCGGTTTGCGGATGATTAGGGCATCCAAGAATGTCAGTGTTCCTTCCTTTTCTTTTTCCATTGTGAATTGGATGTTTGGGTGGATGTCATTCAGATGGTTCAGAAACACAGCCTGCTCTTCTTCTCCATGGCTCCAAATGGTGAAAGTGTCATCCACGTATTGGAACCATGTTGTGGGCTTTTTGGTGCTGTTTCCAGGGCTTGCTTTTCAAAGTATTCCATGTAAATGTTTGCTATCACAGGACTCAGAGGGCTTCCCATTGCTACCCCATCTATCTGCTTGTAGAATCCATTGTCCCAATGGAAATAGTTTGTGGTGAGGCAATATTTGAATGGGTCTGTGATGTCTTCCAGAAAAAAAAATGACAAATAAGTGCCACGGTGTCCATTATGGGGACTTTGTTGAAGAGGGAGACCACATCAAAGCTGATTAGTATGTCTCCGGGTTTAGGTTGGGGGGGGCTCACTGTCTCCTCTGGCAGCTCAGGACAGAGTGCAAAACTTCAGTAAGATTTTATGGAGGGGGCATTCAGACCATCCATGCATTGATGGCCCTGAACTTGCCTTGGTGTATCAGCTACCACAGGACCCCACTTCTGAGCCAGCCCGAGAACAAACTGGGATGTGAGACCAGGGCTTCAGGTTCTCCCTTTCTTCCCATCCTGCAAAGATGCACAATCCATCCAGAATTTGTCCAGTGAATAAAACTACTAATAACCACCAAGATCCTTATTGCATTACAAAAGTAAGACGAGAGGCAGCAAGATAGATCCAGCTTTCTGTTTACATCTCTGCATGACCTTGAAGCACATTCATTCTGTTTTCAAATGAGACGATCATAAATATACATCCTTTGTCCTACTGAATAAATCCATTTGTCAAAAGCCATGCTTTTACAACCGTCTCCTTCTGGAAGGAGAATGAAAGTACTATGATGTCATGCAGGGAGGTAAGCAAAGGAAAGCCGCTTCTGTCTCATTGCCTCACCTCTTTGTTTTGCAACAGAGTTAGAGAAGGCTCTTGGGTTCCATTCTTCCTGCTGATTGGGTCTATTTCTCTCTCAGTCTCAGTCAGGATGCTCTCAATGTGGAGAAGAGGGAGAATGCCATTGCTGCACCCTGGGGCCACAGCCAAGGTTGGGGCAGTATGGAGAGGCATGGGTAGGGCTCTTCATCTTCTGCCCTTCCTTCTCAGACTCCCTGGACTCTGCCATCCTGGAGACTTACAGAGGGAGATTCTAATCTCAACCCAAATATCATGAGCACCATTTTGATTGTGATGCAGGCCTGAAGAGAAAGCGTAGTAAAGGCGCTTTTTTGGGAAACAAAGGGCCTAAGTTTCAGTCTCTGGACTGAATTCAGAAATAATGGAGGGAGAACTTTTGGTCTTCATTAGGCTTGTTTAAAGCTGAGGATTTTCCTATTATCTAAACACGTCTGAACCATCAGCCTAATCCATTGAACCTGGCTTCCGTCAGCAATTGGAGAAGGTATTTAAAATGACATCTCATCACTTCTCTATGGAGATTCCACTCCCTTGTCATTTTACAGACATGTTTAATGAGGGATGCTTACAAACTGTGTCTTCAAGATGTCTAGGATTTCAGTTTTGCACTCTATCTAGGAAGGTTATGTCTACACTCCAGGTCCACAATGTATCTGCATTGCTTTCATTGTCAGCCTATGTAAAAAAAAAAAAAAAAAAATTGAGAGAGAGGAAACCCTAAAAGTACCGGAGGACAATAATGATGATGATGATGATGATGATTTATTTCTAGCCTGCCCAATCACGAAGAATCCAGGTGGGTTACAGCAATAAAATACATCAAATTACAATAGAGTTAAAAAAAAATCAAACCCTAGACATACCCCCCCATTCCCAGTACTAAAACAGAATTAAACAGTAATAGTATAAAACATTAAAAACATTAAAAACATTAAACAAAAACAAATAGGCAGAAACATAGGCGGGGAAGAATAGACAGATGAGGGGACAAATATTTCTATATTTGGGGAAGGTAACAGTGGCCCATTCCGAACGGGCATATAGTACATCCCCAGGATGTACTAGGGTTAAGAAGGGGTGTCACTTCCTGACGCCCCTAACCCTAGTACGTACTGGGTACGTACAAAATGGTGGCACCCTTCCACACGGGCGCCGCCATCTTGACATCGCGGACGTGTAGCATCCGGACATCGCACGGTGGAAGTGACACCGCAAGTGCGTGGCTAGCGCCTTGCAGTGCCATTTCCAGGGTGCAAAAAGAAGCGCCATTTTGGCGCTTCTTTTTTGCTGCACCCGGGAACCGCGCGGTTTGGCCGCTGTGGTTCCCGGACACAGCAACTGGCGGCAGCAGCGACAGAACGCCGCTTTCAGGCGGTCTGTAACATGCCTAAGTTGGAAAGGCCTAAGTTGGACAAGCATGCAGAGTCAGCTGTTAAGAATATGCACACAGCCACATGGTTGACAGTGGGCATTTTCTACAGCATGTATTATGACAGAGTTTAATAACTTAATCAAAGCGGCAACATAAGCTGCAGATGCTAGCTTGGATGCCATTCAGTTTATTGACAGAGAAGGCAATGGCAAATCTCCTATGAACAAATCTTGCTAAGAAACCCCATGATAGTTTCACTTTAGAGTCACTATAAGTTGGAAACAACTTGGAGGCACACAACAACAACAAGGCAGCTAACAGTCCTATGGAGAGGCAAATCTGGTTTAAGACCATAACCAAAACAACCTCCCCTATTCTCTCTCTCTCTCTCTCTCTCTCTCTCGTGTTCCTAATTATTTTGGGTATTCCTTAAAACTTGTATTAATAGAAATAAAGAATAATTTAAAATCTTCTCACAAAAGATGGTACACCATAATTCTTTCACTTCTTTACAATCTTTTCATTTCTTTTTTCAAGTACAGAAACAGCAGGGTCCAAGATCACAATGCAGGACAAAAGAGAGAGAAAGGCGGGGGGGGTTGTCAGTATTTCAATAGACTTCCTAATTCCAGTAATGCCAAGACCCAGCATGATGCTACGAATTCCCAGATGAGTAAGAGACTACAGGAGTTCAATAACAATGTCAGCCCAAACTACCCTACTGTATATCAGTGGGTTTTACAGACTGCAGGTTTGTTTTTTTTTCCCCCCCCCCCAATGAATTCCTTTACATTCTCTCAACATTTTTAAGTATCTTCCCCCAAAACATGTACTTGTGCAGCAGGTGGGTGGACCATCACATAGAAACAGGGGCCATCAAACCATTTCCATCTGCTGAAATGTTTGTGAATTAACCTTTGTTCATCATGACAAAGAAGGAGGATGAAGAGCAAATTCTAAATTTGGGAGGAGTAAATCATCTAGTTTGCAAAAAGAGGTTCAGTAAGAACATGCCCTGTACCATTCTAGAGGCTCAGAGTCAGGCCTCTTTCCCCCACCCATCCCCTACCTGCACCTACTCATTCAGACCATAGTCAGTTGTTCAAGTTGTATATAAAGGAAAGCAAAGTAATTACTTTCAAAATAAAGCTTTTTTGCCTTTCTTCTTCACCAAGAGTTATTTCATAGTGACATTTCTTAAGAGGGGCATCATTAAAAAAAAACCAAAAAAAAAAAAAAAAAAACCACCAGCATGCCATAGATTTACTTCATGGGCTCTTAACGGGGGTTTAAAACTTCTAATTACAACAGAGTGTGAACCTCTTAAATCAGTCTAAAATCCTTATTGTGGAAATTTGATTTTTAATCCCTATTACTTCCATGTGCCACATTTCTAAGCTGGCAGCTCTGGCAGCTAGGTCAGAGCTGTAGAAATTCTGCTCTGTTTTGGTGGAATCAATTCTCCAATGTGCCTTTATTTTTAAGATTAATTCAACCTTCTAGACAGCACAGGAAGTGATTCTTCCATCTTTCTTTCTGAAACCGATTAAGCCATTTGAAAAGAAGTGGCATAAGCTAGATGTTAGGAGGGCCATCTAGATTTATTTATGGAACCCTCACCCTTTAACTCATTATTTGTTTGTTTTCATTCAACCAGGCTGAGAGAAAAGATATTGATGGCCAGTCAATATTGATTACATCTTTTATTAAGTGTTGGGAATATTTTGACAAGTCAGCATCTGTGGGGATTATGACACACTCTTGTAAGGAGTGCAGTCACTTCAGTTACCTGTAGTTGTTCCTGTAGTTGAGACTTATAAATTTACTGCATGGAAGTCAGTTTCCTCTGTTGTTAAGACATTACAAATTGGATGTATTTCCCTCAGCCCAAATAAGTTTTGGTAGTTTCAACAGATAGTAGACCCTTGAACCACCCATATTTCTTGTACCAGTTTAGCTTCCTCTGCCTCCCCACCCCAATTTTCTTCCCCTTTCCCCCAAAATGCAGATTGTTATATTCTATATCAAAGTATATATTGCTGTTCCTAAAATTTATCCACTTGTGAAAATCCATGAGCTCAATTATACCGCCACCACAAATGTGAAAAAAATAATCTAAAAATCTATGTTATTTTAGAACAAATCTCAGGTGTTCTTTAAATCCACTTTCAAGACAGATCATCAAGATTTCAAACATCTCTCCAGACTAATTGTCCACCCCTCCATAGGGCATCCCATGCCTACTCTTCTTGACAGTAAAGTTTTCTGGTGGCACATTGGTTAAATGCCTTTACTGTAGCCACTCACTCAAAACCATAAGGTTGTGAGTTCAAGACCAGCAAAAGGGCTCAAGCTTGACTCAGGCTTGCATCCTTCCGAGGTTGCTAAAATGAGTACCCAGATTGCTGGGGGCAAATTAGCTTACAGTTGTAAACCACTTAGACACTGCTTAGGCAGTATGAAGCGGTATATAAATGAAGCTTGTTTGTTTGTTTGTTTGTTTCTCAAATTTTAAATATTTTTGTCAAGGCTATTTCAGCCAGAGAGGTTAGGAACTGAGTAGAAGGATGCCTTACTTCTCTCTTGTCTAAAGTTTGGTGTAAGATGGTCAAAGCCTCTTTTTGCAGCATGCTGATGTAAAGAGATCTGATATCCATAACAACAAATAGGTCATCACCACACCCTCAGAGGTGTTATTTTATTAATAAAATCTGAAGAGTTCCTGAAACTTAACAACAGAGCTTGGTGAACAGGTTCAGCTAACAACTGTGTTTTGCATGGATATTTAGCAGGAGAGCTTAAAGGGGCAGGCCAAGAATTCTGTTCAGTGCTTCCTTAAGTCCACTGATATGATTAGTGGAGGAGCTGCTGCAGTCACCTGCCAGAGGATATGGGTGGCTACACCTGCACCAAATGCAAGTTGGTAGCCCAGTTGGAAGAGGAGATCCAGCAGATGGAACCCTGGGTATGTACACTCAGCATATTAGAATCAGCATAGGGAATGGCTGCTGCTAATCCTCGGAGGAGGCGAGTAGTGGTCATGGGGGACTCCTTGCTGAGGGGTACAGAATCAGTGGTGTGTGGGCCTGACAAGATGTCCCAGGAGGTGTATTGTCTCCCTGGGGCAAAGATCCATGAAGTGATGGAGAGGCTGACAACACTTGTCAAGCCTACTGACCATTACTCCCTTCTTTTGGTTCATGTGGGAACAAATGATACTGCAAGGCACAGCCTTCAGAATTTCAGAAGGGATTATGAGGCTCTGGGGAGGAAGCTGAAAGAGATGGATGCACAGGCTGTCATTTAGAATCATGGCCGCGTTACAGACCACCCAGAAGGGGCAGTCTCGCGCTGCTGCGGCTCCCTCATGGAGCAAAAAGAAACCCCAAAATAGCGCTTCTTTCCGAGGCGCGGATATGACGCCGCAAGGCGCCAATGGTGTACTTGCAGCGTCATATGCGCTGTGCAACGTGCGGACGCAGCGCTTCCACTACGTAAAGATGGTGGCCCCCATGTGGAATGGGCGCCGCCATTTTGTATGGACTCGGTCCGTATTAGGGTTAGGGGCGTCCGGAAGGGACGCCCCTTTCTAACCCTAATACGGACCCAGTCCGTACTACAGGCCCGTTTGTAATGGGCCACAGAATCGTAGAGTTGGAAGAGACCACAAGGGCCATCCAGTCCAACCTCTTGCCATGAAGGAAATCTCAATCAAAGCATACCCAACAGATGGCCATCCAGCCTCTGCTTAAAGACCTCCAAAGAACGAGACTCCACAATACTGAAGGAGTGTGTTCCACTGTCGGACAGCCCTTACTGTCAGGAAGTTCCTCCTAATGTTGATGTGGAATCTCTTTTCCTGCAGCTTGCATCCATTGTTCCGGGTCCTGTTCTCTGGAGCAGCAGAAAACAAGCTTGCTCCCTCCTCAATATGACATCCCTTCAAATATTTAAATAGGGCTATCATATTACCTCTTAACCTTATTTTCTACAGGCTAAACATGCCCAGTTCCTTAAGTCGTTCCTCATAGGACATGGTTTCCAGACCCTTCACCATTTTAGTCGCTCTCCTTTGGACACACTCCAGTTTCTCAATGTCCTTTTTGAATTGGGGTGCCCAGAACTGGATACAATATTCCAGGTGGGGCCTGACCAAAGCAGAATAGAGTGGCACTATTACTTCTCTTGATCTAGATACTATACTTTTATTGATGCAGCCTAAAATTGCTTTGGCCTTTTTAGCTACCGCATCACACTGTTCACTCATGTTCAACTTGTGGTCTACTTGCACTCCTAGATCCCTTTCACATGTAGTCTCATTCAGCCAGGTGTCCTATATCTGTGCATTTTATTTTTCTGCCCTATGTGCAGTACCTTACATTTCTCTGTGTTGAATTTCATTTTGTTAGCTTTGGCCCAGATTTCTAGTCTATTCAGGTCCTTTTGAATTTTGATCCTGTCCTCTGGGATATTAGCAATTTTAGAAGCTGAAGCGTGGCTCCAAAGTCAGTTGGGATAACAGCAACTGGATGTCTTCCAGGAACTGAAGCAATGCAGGAACCTCCGGGGACACACAGCAAACCGATGCTAGACTTCTTCTGATAAACCACCAGAGAAGCAAAAGTCTCCCAAAGTGCTCTTTATTCACAGTGCTATAATACAAATACAGATCTCTAAAACTCCAAACCATACCAAACCAACTCCTACTACAAACCCAAAAGCTATCCCTTGCAACCCCTGGGTTTATATAGACTCCAGACCATGTGGTCTCCCAAACCCAGTGAGTTCAGGTGTGTAACCATGTCATGTGTCCCAGTGCAATCCAGACACATGGTTTCATCATCCATGGCTACGTGCACTTGGACACTGAAGTGTCCTTGAACCAATGAGCATCAGCTGTGCTGATCAACCTTGTCCTTCTGCTGAAATGCTCATGGTCAAACACACACACATCAAGCATTTCCCTGTGTGCTGTGATTTAACCCTTCAAATCCCTGACAGTACCACCAGGACTCCCTTTAACTATTTCAATTTCCTCATTATCTAGGTTGAATTTATGTTACTCCTCAGTGGTTATTATTTTGTCTTCTATATGTTTAATATTAGTCCTGCCTTTGCACTTTCTTCTTTGAATTTCTTCCAAGTAGTAGTAGTAACTAAGAGTATGTTATTTACATATCATAGGTGGGTTACAAACGGCCCTCAAGGGGCCGTTTTCCTGCCGCCGCCATTTGCTGCGTAGGGAAGCCCCAGCTGCTAGGCCGTGAGGCTTCCCTGCGCAGCAAAAAAGGAGCGGCGAAATGCCGCTCCTTTTTGGAATGCGGAAGTGGCGCCGCGAGGGGTGGAGTGCGTCCTCGCGACGTCACTTCCGCCGTGACACGTCTGGACGCACGGCGTCCAGTACGTCAACATGGCAGCGCCCATGTGGATGGGCACCGCAAAAAAAGTACGCGCTCCGCGCGTACTGGGAGAAAGGGCTGTCAGGAAGGTAAGAACCTTCCTAACCCTAATACGGCCCTTCCTAACCCTAGTACGCGCAGAGCGCGTACTTTATGGCGGTTTGTAACCCGCCTTAGATTGTGATGCTCTTTCATCCTATCTTCACTCCATCTTCTTCCCTGTCTAAACTGACTCTGTGTATGACATTTTCTGCATACAAGTTGAACAGATGGAGTTATAAAATGTAGCCTTGCTTAATCCTTTTGCCAATTGGGAACTGTTCTGTTTCTCCATATTCTTATCTAATAGTAACCTCTTGTCTGAAGTACAGATTCCTCATAGGACTATCGGTGTAGTGGCACTCCCATTTCCTTAAGGGCATTCCATAATTTTTCCTGATCTATGCAGTCAAAGGCCTTGCTATAGTCTATAAAGGATATGCTGATTTTTTCCAAACACTCTTCTTTGAGAACAGGAACAGGGATGAATAGTATTCTTTATGCAAATTAATTTATTATATGTTTAGATCTATTTGAACATTAAAAATAATGTTCAAATGTGTCTAAATATCCTAAAAGTAGATGCTGAATTGAAAGCCATGAGCTCTTTTAATCTTAAAGCTTCACTCTCCTATCTTTGGCTTTAGAAGTGCCAAAAAAGTGATTACTTTAACAGAAGGCACATCTGGGAATTTGGCACAAGAGCCACCAATGCTGATCTCAATATGAACTAAAAACATGCCCTTTTATTTAAAAATAAATAAAGAAAGAAAGAAAGAAAGAAAGAAAGAAAGAAAAGAAGAAGAAAACCTGTCTGTTCTCATGCTCTAGCAACCTATGTAGATATTTTGAAGACTAAGCAATTCTCTATTCTCTATTTTCACTCCATTATGGAATATATAATGTTGGCATAGAAGAGAGCTGGGGATACACACACACACACACACACACACACACACACACACAATCACTGTGTGATCTATCTATCTATCTATCTATCTATCGGTAGGGAGGAATTTCATATTAATCTGTGTATTGTTGTGTTGTTCTCTTGTTCTGTTGTTGATGGCAGGGCCTCAGGGTGGGAGGATATGCAAAGAGGATTAGATCATTATCTGCTTGGAAAGACCCTGACTCTGGGTGGTTTCTCATTTGCATTTGCTGAGTTCTCATTTTGCTGTTTTTAGCAAACAGATGTTGGCGAAATGTCAGAAATAAACTCTTCTAGAACATGGCCACATAGCCCGAAAACCCAGCCAAAAAACTATGGATGCTGGCCATGAAAGCCTTTGACTTTACATTAAAAATAATAATGTACCAAACATGTATAACCTTCAATCTATTATGTGTAGTTCTTATCAAAGAAATTCAGTCACCTTGACAAATTGTTTTCTAGAGTGCATGCATGAACCATATACATAGCGATAGACCAGGACAATCTTGTGATCCAAATTAAATAGTTGGGATCCTATGTTCTCAGAATAATAAATTGCAAAAAGAAATATGTGATATTATAAAGAACAAGAGTTTAAAAAGACTCTAACAACATGAGTGTCATCCATGAATAGCACTGTTTCCAGAAACCGTTTGAAATTACTCTTCTGCAAACAGGGCATAAGCTGACTCTCATGAAAGCCTACAGCTGCCTTCTATGACACAGGGAATGCCACTGGTTAGTAAAGCAGCAATTAGTACAAGCATCAAATCTGCTATTCTTCTGAGATGACTTTATGCCTGCTCACTTTTGTTATCTCTTTTGACAACTGTCACAAGTGTAGGTTACATCACCAGCACTGTGCATTGCTAGTGCAATGATTACACTATACAGGCATCACTGTAAGAACCATAATAGAGCAGCAGCCCTAGTTTAGTCCCGCAGTCATAATTCAACAGGAGGAACTGTGAATCACTGGTCTGCTGTGCTGACTGCCACTGATAGATAAATATTTATTATGGTTACAGACCAGCATAAGAACAGCAACAATTGAAATCTTTTGGTATGCTCCATAAACGATATCCAAGTTATCAGAGAAGTTGTTACACATTTTATAGGCAACTGCTTTCCTTAGGTTTACTTTGAAAAGGAAACATCAATACTGCTGATAAATAGAGTACTCTGTTTTCAGAGAATACAGAATCAAGAGAAATCATAGATTTGCTATTAATGCTTTTGTGGCAGAAATTCTTCAGCAGAGCATACCAAAATCCAATCTTATATGTTTAAAAGAAAAAAGAAACTATAAATAGCTTAAATTCTGGGTGAGAAAAAATACAAGAAAATGCTGCTAGCCTTTGCTTTTTCCATATGAATAGTTATTCAATCAAAATGATGAGAAAGCAAGCATAGCAGCAAGCAAAAGAGCTAAAATAAGGGCAAAATAAGATAAGTGCTAAAATAAGATGCATTTTCACTAAGGGTCACTCTAAATGCTACAAATTTCCTACACCAAAAATATAAATATAGGGAAGAATCCAGGAAAACTGCAAATCATTGCAAAAAGGAGTTCTGTGGCACATTAACAACAAGAACTGAAGCAGATAATTCAACAGAGAGTCTGAGAACATCTAGAAGGCAATTCCATAATCACAAAAAGTCAACACAGATTTCAGAGAAACAAGTCATGCCAGACTAATCTGATCTCTCTCTTTTTTTTTTTAATAAAATTACCAGCTTGTTAGATGAAGGGAATGCTGTGGATATAGTATATCTTGATTTCAGTAAGACCTTTGACAAGGTCCTCCATGACATTCTTGCAAACAAGCTTCTAAAATGTGGGCTAGACAAGGCAACTGTTACATGGATTTGTAATTGGTTGACCAGCCAAACCCAAAGGGTGCTCAACAATGGCTCCTTTTCATCCTGAAGAGAAATGACCAGTGGGGTCCTACAGGGCTCTATCCTGGGCCCAGTGCTATTCAACATCTTTATCAATGACTTGGATTCCTCCTGATTGGAATGTTTGAAATTGTGCCTTCAGTATCTCCCTTTTGAGAAACCCTCATCCATCCTGATCTCCCTTCGCTTTTAATATTCCTGACCACAGGGTCACCCCCAGTATTTCCCTTAGTTTACTGAAATCAACTTTTCTAAAGTCTAGAATATGTGTTTGACTATGCTAGCTTCTCATTTCCACTGTGTAACAAATTCCAGGAGAACACTCCCACCTAAAGGTCCCACTACTTCCACCCCATTAACAAGGTCATCCCTGTTGGTTAGGATCAGATCTAAAAGGGCTGACCCCCTGGTTGCCTCTTCCACCTTTTGGACAATGCAGTTATCTTCCAGGCAATTGAGGAATTCTCTAGACCTTGAAGTTTTGGCTGAATTTGACTTCCAGGAAATATCAGGATAGTTGAAGTCATACTACATATCTCCTTTCTGAGTGTATGGTCATCTGTTCTAGAAGAAATCATCCAATTCCTCAGTTTGACTTGGGGGTCTGTAGTAAGCTCCCACAATAATATCCCCATTGTTTCCCTCCCCTTTCATTTTTATCCAGATGCTCTCCACCTGGTTTCTAGAATATAAGTCCTCAGTCTCTTCACAGGTGTAAACATTCCTGACATATAATGCTATTCTTCCTCCTTTCTTGTTTGTTCAATTTCTCTTATAAAGGTTATACCACTCTGTTACTACATTCCAATCATGAGACTTATCTTTCCAAGTTTCAGTGATGCCTGTTATATCACATTTGTTTTGTTGTCCTAGGAGTTCAAGTTCATCACTGTTGGGTCCTTGCGCTATTTACCTTGTGCCTCTCTATAACAGTTTGACTATTATACTGTCTTCCCTCCCCCATATAACTTAATTTAAAGCCCTCCTGATCAAATTTTTAAAACTATTGGCAAAAATGTTTCTGCCAACTGGTGTAAGGTGCAAACCATCCCTTGCCAGAAGCCCCCCTCATGGAACCTCAGCCCATAATACAAGAATCCAAATCATTCTTGGCAGCACCATCTGTGTGGAGCCAGTTGTTTACATCTGCTATTTCCCTTTCTCTTCCTGGACCATGACCTTCAACAGGGAGAAGAGATGAAATTTTCATCCTGGAGAGAAATGACCAGTGGGGTCCCACAGGGGTCTGTCCTGGGCCCAGTGCTATTCAACATCTTTATCAATGACCTGGATGACAGAATTGGGAGCATGCTTATCAAATTTGCAGATGACACCAAATTAGGAGGAATAGTTAATACTCCAGAGGACAGGACCAACATTCAAAATGATCTGACTAGACTAGAAAGCTGGGCCAAAGCTAACAAAATGAAATTCAACACAGAGAAATGTAAGGTACTGCACTTAGGGCAGAAAAATGAAATGCACAGATATAGGATGGGAGACACATTGCTGAATGAAAGTTCATGTGAAAGAGATCTAGGAGTCCAAGTAGACCATAAGTTGAACATGAGTCAACAGTGTGATGCGGCAGCTAAAAAGGCCAATGCAATTCTAGGCTGCATCAATAAAAGTATAGTGTCTAGATGAAGAGAAGTAATCGTGCCACTCTATTCTGCTCTGGTCAGGCACCACCTCGAATATTGTGTCCAGTTCTGGGCACCACAATTCAAAAAGGACATTGAGAAACTGGAGCGTGTCCAGAGGAGGGCGACTAAAATGGTGAAAGGTCTGGAAACCTTGCCCTATGAGGAACGACTCAGGGAGCTGGGGATGTTTAGTCTGGAGAAGAGAAGGTTAAGAGGTGATATAATAGCCCTGTTTAAATATTTGAAAGGATGTCACATTGAGGAGGGAGCAAGCTTGTTTTCTGCTGCTCCAGAGAACAGGACCCGGAACAATGGATGCAAGCTACAGGAAAAGAGATTCCACCTCAACATTAGGAAGAACTTCCTGATAGTAAGGGCTGTTCAACAGTGGAACAAACTCCCTCGGAGTGTAGTGGAGTCTCCTTCCTTGGAGGTCTTTAAGCAGAGGCTAGATGGCCATGTGTTGGGGATGCTTTGATTTGGATTTCCTGCATGGCAGGGGGTTGGACTGGATGGCCCTTGTGGTCTCTTCCAACTCTATGATTCTATGATTCTATGAGTGTGTTGTGTTCAGTGACAAGTGGCATAGAAATGTACATGCTATTGCTATTGCTAAAGATTTCCCATACCTCAGATCAAATATTGATCAGAATGCAGACTGCAGTCAGGAAATCAAGAGAAGATTAGGAATGGGAAGGACAACTATGAAAAATCCCAAAGTGTAAAGATATACCCCTAAACACTAAAGAGATTCATCCAAGCTATTGTATTCTGCATTACCATGTATGGATGTGAGAGCTGGACAGTGAAGAAAGTAGATAAGAAGAAAAATGATTCATTTGAGATTTGGTGCTGGAGAAGAGTGCTGAAGATACAGTGGAGGGCCAAAAAGACAAACAATTGGATCCTAGAACGAATCAAGCCTGAACTCTCTTTTCTGGAAGCCAAGATAACTAAAGTGAGGTTGTTGTATTTTGGCCCCATCATGAGAAAGTATGAATCATTAGAAAAAAACAATAATGCTAGGTATGGCAGAGGGAGGTAGAAAGAGATGTCAGATGGATAGACTCAATCAGAGAGACCATGGGTTTGAGCCTGCAGGACCTGAATAGAAAAGTAGATGATAGGTGGGCTTGGAGACATGAGTTGAAGTTGACTTGAAGGCATGAAACAAGAACAAGAACTATTATTATTATTATTATTATTATTATTATTATTATATTTATTTATATTCCAGCTTCCTCCCAGTACAGGGAGTCAAGGCGTCTAAACAAATCTAAAACAGTCCAAGTTAAAACAGCATAAAACATTGAAAATACAAAGTTTAAAAAAACAATATTTAAACAGTTCTTTAAAAACAACAACAACAAGCTTCAAGAAAACTAATGTGAGATTACCTGAGGGGTAGGAACTGAAATCCAGAGATTTTTGAACTGCAGCTCCTTGCATTCCTCACCATTGATTTTGCTTGCCAGTGCTGCTGGGAGCTGCAGTGCAAACCCATCATGAAAACTACATAATTACAATTTCTGGTGTAATTACCAGTATTTACTTGCAGTTTGTAAAAATGGCCACTTTCCTAAACTAAAGCTAAAGTTTATCTGCTAGTGGGAAGGAGGGGGTGATGACTAATAGCAGAAGGCTCCCCCCCACACACTCCTCCCTTATTTCATAGCAATTGTTATGCATTTTTGAAAGATTTTGCCACTTTAGACAAATGCTGGGAAGTCATCATAATGCCTGACAAATGGAACAGCACCTCAAAGTAAGCAAACCTGTAGAGTGCTGTGAACATGATTGCAGAATGACAGTAAGAGAATTGCTTTTAGGTTTCACTTTGTTCCTGCTATTTTAATAACCCAAGATGCTTTTATTTGAGGAGAGATATAAAATGAAAATATTACTTCTGATGTGTGAAATAACAATTGTCAGTGACACCCCCAACTGCCAAGTCAAATCAGCCAATGAAAAGCAGTCAGGGTGGAGATACAGCAAGTCATGAGATGTAGAAAAGCAGTATTATTTTAGGCTAATACAACTGCAATAGCTGTAGGTTCTTCAGCTACAACCAAACATCACTTTGTTGGTTGAATTATAGGGCTGGCGTTGTAGTTGTAAATTGTGAAGCACAAGCAGTCATCCCAACATTTATCATAGCTATGCCCTAAAGAGAGTCCAAGACTTATGGGAAAGTGGTGGCCTTGTTATTAGTCGCCATTAGAGATGGAAGAAACAGCCTGTCTCCAGCCCATGTAAGTTGTACATACAATCAGTTAAGAAGTTTATGATTTTTTAAAATTAAGTGCACCAAAAATCACTTTTCATTTTTCACGCAGTTTTCCTAACAGGCAATGTTTTGCATTGAAGGTTTGAGAAGGGAAATTGCACTACAAAGTTTGTAGAAATGTGCAGTTCAAAGGATAACTTTGTTCCATTCTGCATATTAGTTCAAGAAGTGTAATCTAAACTTAAAAGTCCAGACCAAACAAAATTCTACTCCTAACCTTAATGGCCATTCACAAAACAGTGTATTTATTGTGGTACTGGCAGGCTAATTAATGCATATACACCTGAATCCTATTTATTAGTTCCAATTAAGGCAGTGATTCTCAAACATTTTACCTTTGTGACCTACTTTGGATCTACATGTAGACATTGCAGCCCCCCCCCCCCCCCCCGCTCAACATAGTATATGAATAAAAATATTTTGTTTGCCTAGTGTGCATATTTTTATTCACACATTAATGTATATTCATATTTAAATATTTGATAAGGAAATAGCTCTCCTCCTTCTCCTCCTTGTACCCACTTGAGGACTTCTCATGCCCACCAGGGGTCACACCCCACAGGTTGAGAACCACTGAATTAAGGTAAACCCAGTGAATCAATTGTTGAATGGTGGGTCAACACATAAATAAAAATATTAATTCAGTTAGTCTACTCTAGTTGGGGCTAATATCAGGATTTAGGCTGTAGTGTGATATGAAACCTTTAGTCTGATTTTACTCACAGGTTATAAAAGTGAATGTGTTAATGAGTGAAGGTTGCTCATCTGTGTTTCTCTCCCCATTATTCCTACCTGATGGCATTCTTTTCCCTTGGTTGGCATGTAAAGCTTTTTCTCATTATCTGTCTTCCTTTCCTTCTGTCTCTGTAAGTACTAATTATGGAAAGGTCAGAATGCTTGGATCTACTCCAGTAATAGCATAAAATTTTCCTTTTAGCCTTGGCTGTAATGAGACATCTTCAAAATAAGAGACAAGAACACATGTGAGATGTACGCCCAGGGCAGGATTATCAGTGGTGTGGCTGGTGCTATTGCTCCAGGCTCCTCGTTGCCTAGGGGGCCCAGTGCTTAAGAGCAAAAAGATGCCACTTCCTCCTTCCTCTTCTTCCCAGGCTCCTGAGGTGACAGTTATCACCAACATTTTGTGTATTGCTTGTCATGCAGGGGATTACCGTAGGCTTTTTGTCTCATTAAAGCAACTGAACTGGAAATGGTTTCCCATTTTCATGTTGGAAGCATATTCAGGGGTTGCCATGTTGGCCATATAGCAAAAATCCATAAAGCGTAAGCATAAATCTGAAATCCATAAAGCATATTGGGCCAACTTCAAAGCATAACATCCATCATGCAAGCTTTCAAAGCTTCACTGGCTTCTTCATCAGGAAAGATGTTAAAAATCATACAAGAAGAAAGGTGATAATGTTAGAGTCACAGGCCTAAATATTGTCTCAAATGTTACTCTGTTGTCAGTTACGATGGTATCGAGGGATATCAATGCAGGCAGAGGCCCATCCCATTCTTGACTGTATGAAGAACAAAGGGGAAGTAAAAGACATCTAATAAAATTTCAGCTCCATTAGAGAAAGAAAAGTAATTTCTCATAAGATCAAGTTGTTTCTATCCTGTGTGAAGCTAACTGCCCATTAGGGAGAGGGCATTGAATTTTCATGTTGCTGTCTATTGTGTTTTTAATACTGTACCACCAATCCTAAAATAGCCTATGTATGGGCACACTTTTTTTTTAATTTATTTTTTATTTATTATCCAAATTTAAAATAAAATTTCTGTTAACCATTAATAATATCTTTTCACCACAAAACTAATCACAATTATACTAATGCTAGTCTTACTACTACTACTAATATCCAAAACAGTAATAATGATGATGATGATGATCAAAATAAAATAATATTCTGATGGAATATTTAATATATTAACTTTGAATACTTAAACTTGATGACATAAAAGAAAACACCTCTCATCAGAATAACATATGAGATTTTCACCATAACTCATCATGTAACATAAAATTAAGCCAGTTCTTAACCTTTTCAAATTGAGGTTAATTACATCTTTGTTGACCTTCTGCTCTTGCAGTCTCCCCAAATTATCTTTTACTGAAGTGTTTAGTTAATAATTGTCCATACCTCTACTCTTATATTTTCCAAAATTCTAATTTTAGTCTTGAAAAGTTCACAAATTTTAGTGAACTGCTCTGGGACCCCAGTCCTCCTTCAGCCATCCTTGTATTTCTCATTGTTCCCATATGATTCCTGTTAGCCAGGGGTCGGCAACCCCTGGCCCGTGGGCAGGGCAGGAAGGGGGCGGGGGTCCTCTTGCCCCTTCCCTCCCTTCCCGTGGCTGCCAGGCAGCCGTGGGCAGAGCAGGAAGGGGACGGGGGAAGAGGAGGAGGAAGAGGAGGAGGAGGGAGGAAGGAAGGAGCAGGAGGAGGAGGGAGGAAGGAAGGAGGAGGAGGAGGACTTTATCACATGTGAGGAAAATAACCAGGGAATAACCAGCAACAAATCATTCATGGGGAAATCCCATAAATGTTTTGTTGCTGGTTATTCCCTGGTTATTCCCAGGATAAGTATTATATGTATTATCCTACTAGAGAGGCAGGCTAGCTCCATCAGGCCTCCCTGGTAGAAGATTAACCATCCGTTAAGAAGCCAAGCCCTCCCTCCAGTCCATCTGCCTTGGTCCAGACCTCAGAGGTAGAGTAGAACTGCTGGCCCTCATCCCCTTCCCTGCCACCACTCCCTTCTCCTTTTGTATCATGTCTTTTTAGATTGTAAGCCTGAGGAAGGGAACTGTCTAATTATAAAGATTGTATGTACAGCGCTGTGTAAATTTACAGTGCTTTATAAATAAAGGTTAATAATAATAATAAGTCATCTTTAATTGCAATGGTGTGTGAAAATCATTACTACAATCATGTGGATATTGTTGGATAATGTCCATTTAAACCCCCAATTTTCCCTGATTTCCCCCATGTGATAAAATCCTCAGGACGTGGGAAAGTCCTCCAGACTGAAATGTCCTGCCCCTCTCCCTTACATAGGTCCAAATCACACTGCAGACATAATACAGTTTGAGACCACTTTAACTGCCCTGGCTCAATGCTAGGGAATTCTGGGAACTCTAGTTTTGTGAGACATTTAGCTTTCTGTGTCAAGGAGCCCTGGTGCCAAAATAAATTACATTTCCCAGGATTCTCTAGCACTCAGGATACCTGGAAACTGCTTTCATGCCTATTTCTTAGTGAGTTGTTTTCAATAAATTAGCCTAATTAAAATACTATTATATAACTAAGAAGCCTATCGCATACCTTTGTTTCCCCATTATGGGAACTGGATGTGCACAACCTGGAAAAAACGGATTTTATCACACAGCAAATCGTCCTCAAAAGGGCCCTGTTCCATGGCACCAAGCCGTCCCCTTCCTGTTCACTGCTGAGAGGCGCCATTTTCCTTGGTCGGAAGACTTCCGATCAGAACATTTAATGCTCCTCAGCACTGAATGGGGATGGCTTGGCACTGGGGGACAGAACGGGGCCCTTTTGAGGATGATTTGCTGTGCGACAAAATCCATTTCTTCCAGGCTGTGCGCAGCCCCAAGCGTCCCCTTACAGTTCTCATAACGGGGGGCGGGGGGGGGAGTTGTGCGATAAGCTTCTATGTTTGTGTTGGTTTTAATAAGCAACTCTCCCTTAGCTTCCTTATGAATAATTGTTTGTTATAACATTCCATACACCATGTATTTATTGCTTAACGTACTTTTTCCTAATCCCCATTTAGTCCTTATAATTGTGAATACCTATTCAAATATCCATAAAGTTATTAATAGCTTAGTTTGGTTGGACCCCTGGAAGTTAAAATGATTGTTGCTTAGGCAGCATAACTGAAAATAATGGGCCTTCTCACAAGGATGAAGACCAATTAAGTGAGCCAGAAATTGTAAGTGATCCTGGACTAACTCCCAGATTCTAAAATGTGGAGTAGATGTAAGTGATCTTTTTTGGTGCAAAATAAAAAATTATCAGGACAGAAATTTACTATAGCAGGCAGTCTTCTAATATTAATCTTAGTGTTCATAAATGAGGTAGCTCTGGGAAGCATCAGTTACAGTGTTTCTAGTCAACAAACCAGCACAGGGTATCCATTAACACCATCTCATTTTTGTGCACACTTAATGATGCTGTCTTACTGGTAACAAGGAAGTTGTTTGTGCATGCCACATGACTTGTAAACACCTAGAAAGTCACCTTACCCCTAATTATTTAGCAGTTGCTAATGGCAGCAAAACATGGTGTTATACCTGAACCAAGATTCCTATTTGTTGTTCACAAATTATCTATGGAAAA